>NC_142461.1:91286363-91437878 GCF_049115385.1 Moschus berezovskii | reverse complement strand
AGACCACAGAGAAGTGATGAGAGAAAATCTCTTTTCTTATCTTTTTTCCATCAACCAAACCAGTGGTTCTCAGCCTAGCTACACTTCAAATCACCTGGGGCACTTTTGAAAACTTTTCAAAAATGTCTGAACCTGGCAGATTGTATGAACTCTATAAATATTTTTTGAGCAAATAAGCATTGGCAAGCTTGCAGTGAGAAAAGCATTCTCATACACTACCAGTGGGAATGTAAATTAATACAGTTTTTAAAGAAAGCAATCTGTTAATATGTACCAATTATTTTTTCATTTTGTTTGATTTTTACTTTGCTTTTGTTTTAAAGTTCATCCCCTTGGTTGACTAATTCTACATCTAAGAATTCATCCCAAGAAAATAATCCAAAAGAGGAACAAAAATGTACACTTAGGGATGCCTATCACACTATCATTTTATGTTGGGATATTACCCCGTTCAGTATAGTTGGAATTGCCTTGAACATGTATCAAACACTTCAGCTCTGCAGACCATACACTAAGGGTGGTTAAACAAAAGAAACAATAAATCATTACAAAGTACTCTTTTTAGACAGCTATCATCTCAATCCCAACTAGACATCCTGCAGCTCATCAGTATTTCAAAAAGTTGAGAACCTGCCAATCAGTTTAAGTCTGGGTAGGTCACATCTTAGCCTTCCATTGTCCTGATGATCTCAACTAACCTCAAAACCAAATGGCAGACAATGAGCAATTAAAGCACCATAAAGTAATCTTGCAGGCAAAGGCAGGACAAGCAGGAAAAAAAAAAAATCACATTCACCTCACTGGCTTTCTTTGTAAACTGCTGATCTCCTTGAGCCAGGACGCCCCAGGATTTGCAATTCAGCCCCAGCCTAGGATTCTCCACCACAAATGACAAGCATCCTCAACAGATTCATTGCCCTCTTATCCCTGAAATGCGGGAGACCTGGGTTCAGTCCCTGGGTTGGAAAGATCCCCTGGAGAAGGGAAAGGCTATCCATTCCAGTATTCTGGCCTGAAGAATTCTACAGACTATATAGTCTATGGGGTCAGAAACAGTCGGATACAACTGAGCAACTTTCACTTTCACTATCCCAAAGAACCCCACTGAAAAGCTGCTGAAATCACCGAGCAAGCCTTCACCAGGCCTACCTTCCTGCAGGCTATACAATACCAACATTCCCTCAGGAGCGCAATGAGAAGGATTCATTTAAAAAAAAAAAAAAAAGCTCTATGCCAGAGACTAAATTGTGAGCTCAAGGCTTTTAGTATCAATGATCCAAAATATAAGAATAACTCAGAGGGCAAACGGGTATTTTTATCAAATGTGTTCATCGAGTAGGTTAAGCACATACTCATCAAATGAGTCAGATATCATAGCTAATGAGCCATGTAACCCTGGTCCACGAGAATGTGGACAATATACAGGCAACAAAATATGTAATGATAAACAGCATACCTGTGTGCTTGATACATCTCATAGCACTTTCACAAATTTATTATCTCTTAGTTCTGGAGGTATAAAATCTGAACCAGGTCTCACAAGCTAAAATCAAGGGTGATAAGAGTTGTGTTCTTTTTGGAGGCTCTAAGGAAGAATCCTTGCCTTTTTTAGCTTCTAGGTGCCACCTGCATTCCTTGGCTGGTGGCCTCTTCCTCCATCTTCAAAGCACATAATACCAACCTCTGCTTCTATTAATTTTATCTCCGCTCTCCTCTGCTTGTTCATCACACCACATTCTCTGCCCCAACCCTTCTGCCTCCTTCTTATAAAGACCCTGTGATTACAGTGCGTCCACCAGGACTATCAGGACAATCACTCATCTCAGGATCTTTAATCACATCTACAGAATCCCTTTTGCCATGGAAGGTAACACTCACAGGCTCCAGGGATTAAGACGTGGACATTTTGGAGTGATCACTATTTAGTCTACCTCGGGTGCCAATGAATCTGACTCAATTGCTGAGCTAAAGGAGTTCACAGACTATTGAATAAAACTTATTTTTTTAAAAAAATATTGATAAGGCATATTTTTTTTAAAAGAAAACAAATTCTAACACTCATCAAACAATACCATCAGGGCTATTGCAGAAGGATAAACAAAGTGCTCTGGATTAACAGAAGATGGATCCATGTATCTCAACCAAGAAAAGAAGAGAGGGCCTCATGAGAGTGACACATAGAATCAGGCATCAATATGTGCTTAAACTTGTGGTTAAGGGTATCCCAGGAAAGCACATGAAAAAGCTAGGAATATCGAACAGGCTGGTGTGATTAGAGCCTGGGAGACAAAAGGTGGAGAAAATGACAGAAGGAAATGTTGAAGAGAGATACTAAGGTCATATCATAGTGGGCCACTTAAAGAGAGGGACTTTATGGAATTAAAAGACATTGAAAGCTGTTGAACCCATCACTCAGATGTGGGTTTACAAAAAACACTCTGCAGGCAGTGAGGAGAGTGAATTGCAGAAGGCAGACCTAGCTTACAAGCTCCTTGAATTGTCCTGAGAAGAAAGATTCAATCAAGGAAGCAATACAGGAAATGAAAGCAAAGTGGATTTCAGACACATTTCCAAAGCGAAATCAACAGGACCAAGTGAATCCAAGACGGAGACAAAAGAGATGCTGAAATGACTAGCTCAGGCAGCTGGTGGATGTTGATGCCAATAAATGGTCCAAAAAAAAAAACAGAAAAAGAAAGGGCAGTTAATGGAGGAATGTGTTTCAGATGCACTGATTAGAACCTTTATGGAGAGGTAACTCTGAATGTTTACTGAAAATGGAAAGCATGCAAATACAACATCGACGTGTCTGAGAGACTGAAAAGATCTGATATTTGGAGTCAGAGGACCTGGGCTCTGGTCCCTTCCCTATATTTATCAGTTCTGTGAGTTTGGATAAGTTGCTCAAACTCTCAGAACCTTGGTTTCCCTCTCAACAAAGTGAGAGGTGGGGGTATTAGATAATCACTCAATTTCCTTCTCATTCTAACTTATACAGGTCTAACATCTGAGTCATTATTTTCTTCTCAAACACTTCTCCCAGTTACTCAATATTAGCCACTAAAAGAGACTCTGATGGATTCTGATTTTTAAAAAGAAAATGGCTAGATCTTGAAAGGGGAGGACAAGGGCACTAACAACCACCGCAGGCCTGTTATGTGCAAGGTACTGTGCCTGCCATACTGTCCCCACACTGCTTCTCCCACATGGCCTGGACACTCCCATAGGCATCCTAGAAACGAACTGTGTCATGAAAATCAAAGACGGGAGACTAAATAATAACTTCTACTTTCTGTTCCACCTTCATTTCTATATTCTGTCCCCAAAATACTCCTTTCCTACTAGTCTTTAAAATGTGTTCGTGCCAACAGGGCAAAAATGTGTTTTCTTATTGGACACTGAAAAATTACATGGGGGATCGTGCGAGCCTAGAGAGGGAGGAGGCAAGTAATTTTTTAAGTCTTTTATTCAAAGAATAATAAATTGAGATAGTACTCTAATGAGGTCACTGGTATTAAAAGGCAAAGTAACTTAAAACTATTCAGTGGTTTCTACTGAGTTTAGCTGTAATTCTTGATGGGGTGGACACAGGGATTTAGCATAGTAATCTTGCGGGTTTTTCAAACTATGAATTCACCCTTCTTTTCTACCCCACAAAATTCTTATACTTCCCTCAGGCAGGATGACAGGAGAGTTCATGTCCTCTTAAGTTTAGGAACAGGTAACAAAAAGACTGAAAATATTAATATCCAAAATTAAATCAATATTCCATAATTGGATACACACAAGTATGTTCGTATGTGTATATATGCATGTGTATGTGTGTACATACATGTGTATGTACATATACACACGTGTCCAAATAAGACAGATACGTTATATATATTAATATATATGTAAAACCACTCCCTGGTGAGGCCTCTATCCTACTTTTTCCATGTTCTACTGATAGCCACACATGCCCTTCACCCTAATTTCGTTCAAACATATGACCTCTTCCAGTTGCTCGTGCAGCTTTATGCCTGCGTCTTGATTCACATTCTTCCTTCTTCCTTCTTCTCCTCCCAGGGCAGATGGCCCCCTTCAGTTGTCATCTTCTGATTAGGTCTCCCCCGATCTCCACCACTCCCTCCTTCGCATTCCACTGCACCTTCTCTCAAGTCTATAATTCTTTATTGGAAGTTTGTTATTCATCCATATTTCTCTAATTTTAAGTTTTCATAAGTAAAAAAGGCAGGTACTCAATTGATATCTGTTGACTGAATGGATGCACGTGATAACAGAAGAAGAAGAAACATCATGATTTGGTATCTCTAAGGCAAAGATATATTCCTTTCCTCAAAATCCATCTACAGACCCAGAGAACAATTTTGTTTATTTATTATCAATAATTATAAGTAAGAATGTCCAGAGGTAGTGCTGTTTTTTAAATATAAAATATTTCACGACTTTCAGGGCAAACAATGAACCATGTACACAATATGGTCAGCAAAACTTATTTGATTAATTTTTTTTTAGTTCTAGTCATTCTGCCATTACGTAAACAAAAAAGAGTAGAAATTAAACTGTATGTATGTGTGTGTGTCTGTGTGTGTGTGTGTGTGTGCGCTCAGTCGTGTCCAGCGCTTTGTGACCCCATGGACTGTAACCTGCCAGGCTCCTCTGTCCGTAGGATTTTCCAGGCAAGAATACTAGAATGGGTTGCCTAATATTCCTTCTCCAGGGGATCTTCCTGACTCAGGGATCGAATCTGTGTCTCCTGCATCTCTTGCATTGGCAGGTGAATTCTTTACCACTGTCCCACCTGGCAAGCCCAGAATTCAACTATCACCACCTTAAATTTCATGCCACTGTTGGATGATAATTTGTAATACTAACACAGTGGGACATTTATTTTTGTTCCATCTGTGCTGAAACAGCTACAGCTTTAGCCTTCAGAGATGTATTTATGGTCATATCAGTCAACAAGCCCAGAGAAGCAGTTCTCAGGGAGTATGATCACCACTGATCGCAGAAATAAAGTGAACATGTTACCATGGGCTGGGTGAGACTATTATTAATGTGTTCACCTACAGAGCCACCCTGAAGCACACTCAACTGAACCCTGAAAGAGAGTGTCAGGGAGCCGCATCTAAACCCTCCCTCAATCTTAGGAGACAAGGCAATTTCGAGTAAAAAGTGCTTACTCGTGTCAGTTATAACACAAACATCAGACTGTGATACAGGCACTCAAAGTTAAAGCTCATAAAGCTCCCTTTAGTAGGAGAAAAAACTAATTCAATGGTTAAAATGCCAATCAGGGCAGGATAACTAGGCAGCAGCTGAAAAGACAAGATTTAGAAATCAACTGCAACTCCTTTGGGGATACATTACTGCTGAATGGCTGTCAGAAGCAGAACATAAGTGAGCTGAGTGAGCACCATTAACTTGGGGAAACAAAAGAATGACTCTTATTTAAGTGAACACACAGAGGATCCCACTAAATTTTTGAAGAGTCACATGTTAAGTGGGTTTAGAAATTTTTCTTAGCCTAAAAAGTATGTGCAAATGAATTTGGATAATGGACACAAATTAGGAAATATCAGTTCAGTTCAGTTGCTCAGTCGTGTCCGACTCTTTGCAACCCCATGAACTGCAGCACACCAGGCCTCCCTGTCCATCACCAACTCCCAGAGTTAGGAAATATAGCAAAACCCAAAGTACATTTTCTCCAACATAAACATATGTTATACATACATAAAGAATCAAATATCTCCTAAGGTAGTCATGAAATTCTGGACTCGTGATTGATTTATTCATCCTGAGGAAACATTTAGCCTTTAGAAAAGGACATTATCTCCTGGGCCAAAAGCACACTGCGAGCTTCATCATTTGACCTTGTCATCTGCCTTCTCCTGCACTGCCACTTCTCTCAGCATTCTGAAAAGGGAGAGGGGCATCACTGGGACTCAAGGGAAAAGACCAGAAGAGACCTGCTCTAGATCACTGACCCAGGAACTCTCCTGTTCACACTATGTCTTGTCCCAGGTTATTCACTAAACCGTGAAAAGCAACAGCATGCAAGGTAGATGTGACAGGAAAAAGAAGGCATCTGGAAGAGGCCAGCAGTCACGGTTGGTGAGAAAAAAGTGATGTGCCCACAAATGGGGGAAGGAAAACATCTCACGTGTTTCAAGCTTCCCCAGCCTACACTGAGTCTCCCTTTACCAACTGAAAGAAAAGGAGCCACCAATGACAAGTACAATGTGGCTCTCCCCAGGGCACAGCTGATTGGTCCAAGCTGACATCTGTCCCAGGCTCCACCAATCAGCTCTTTTTCAGGACTACTGATTCTGGGAACAGAGAGAGCATGAGTCAGTACAAAGTGGTGGCATAAACTATGAGACGTATACATCTCAGGAGCATCTGAGGTCACCTTCTCTGCACCTGGGCTGCAGTAAGAAAGAATCAAAACAAGGTGAGAGAAACCAAGAGATAGGAAGAGAATATTGGATACATTCAAATCCTTGCTGGTGAGACCCAGTTATATAGCCTTGGTCTTTCAGCATTTTACTGACTGATTCTTCCTTTAATTAATTCTCCATTTATTCATTTAAGGGAGAGGAGACACAGTCCAACACCATAAAAATGCACTATTAGTTACGCAGAGTGTCCCAGAGTACAGAGGCAAATCCTTATAGAGTCCAAAAAAGAATAGGCCAGGGGTAAGAAAAGGATCCATTCTGCTCCACCCACAAAATAATCCTTGAAAAATAAATTTTTCTAAATTAATTTGAGTTATTTTATTAGTTAATATTAAATATTTGAGTCAAAATTAGATATTCACTGCTTGTAAACAAGAATCAAAATATTTGAGAAAAATAATAAAAAGATTTAATGCCTGAGTACATAATAGGAGACTTAGAGGGATGAGCAGATTGAGAAGCAAAGACCTCTAAGATTCCAAAGCCATCCGAGTGTGCACAAGTTCTTTGTCTCGCTGATTGTGGGATTCTTTAGGAACTGATCACTCAGGAATGTATATATGCACATATATATACACATGTAGGTTTATGCTTATCAAGTTTCAGCACCAGAAGTTAAACCCAACATCTCTGCTCCCTGATTCAATGCAATCTTGACATGATGTGAGCTGACTGAGGAACAATTTTGCAGCTCTCAGAAATTTCCAAAGTTTTTAATTTTCTAAAACTGTATGTGAGACTTAGAAAGCTTATAAAATGCTAATGCGATATGCATTGAAGGTGAAAGCAAATAAAATGTTGATGTGATAAGACTGATTAGAAGACAAGGTTTCATGCAAGCAATTAGAATTGACACTAGTAAGCAGATTTAATTCCTGTCATATCAATGAAAACTATGTACCTTCACAAAAAGTGACATCATCAAAAATACATAATGATAGTAACAAATTTTGATATTTAGAGAGAGAACATTAAGACTCACGCTAGTTTTCTTGGGTCACATCTGGGTAGCCTATTCTACTAGTCTGAAACATTAAAAACATCCTGTATTAACATTCAATATACCTTTGAAAAGATGAAGCCATTTACCAGGAATGAACTTTGTCCCACAGGAAAAAAATAATTAATCTAGGCAACTTTTAATTAAACAAAGTCTAGTTCTCTTCAGAACAGAGTTTCAACAGCTACTTCAAAACACACAAATGCCCTACATCTCACTGTCCATGGGTTCTCAAACCTCCCAAACCTGTCAATTCTCAAGGCTCAAAAGCTCCCAAGGCAAATGAATCATCACTTCCTGAGTAAATGAATGGAAGAAATAATTTTCATTTCTACCATTATAAAAATCAACACTGTCCAGAACTTATTCTCCAGATTCAGCAGGTTATTAATACTCCTAAACACCTACTTAATCTTGAAACAGACCAGCTTTTTCATAAAGTGTCAATTTCTCTCCCAGCCCCCTTAACCACAAAGTGGAGGGAAAGGATGAGCACAAGTGATTGAGGGATCACTTCACAGTTTTCCACCAACACAGATGCATTCCTTAACAAACAGGGGCAAAGAGGCCAGAGAGAGCCAACTGTGGCCCCATTTAGTCTCTTGTTCCTCCAGGTGCTACCTTGCCTTTTCTCTTAAAATGCCATAGGGAAGAAGTGACCCAAAAGGCTTGAGCTGTCAGGAGCAACCTCCATAGCCACCCACATCACCACCTGCACCTCTCACCTCCCTTAAGCACCAGTGTCATCTGTCCATTGAAATGGGGCACAAAGTGGGCAGGGAAGAGAGTGGATCAGGAGGAAAGAAACCCGGAATCTTCTGTTTGCATCTTTCGGACACCAGTCCCTACCTAGTTACACCTTCTCATGCCAGACTTCAGGATAGAACTCCTTTTAAAAATAGCAAAACACACTGCTAAATTTGAATTTGGTTTTCTGAGTAAAGCTTCCGTGTCCTGCATGAGTTCCTTACTAAGCAATGATCTTTATCACAAGCCCCACTGCTTTTACCATCATCTGACCAGTGCCAGAAAGTTTTGATTTACAAGCTTTAGAGTCAGGCTTGAAAAGAGCCTTTAAAATGTTTCAAGGAGCAGATTTTATTTTAATGAGCATATTTAGGTTGTTTCGAGTCAAGTTCAAAATTCAAGTCACATATGAACAATTTTTATAGGGGGGAGGAGGAACCTGATGTTCAGATTCATTTGCCTCCCATTTGAAGTAATTCATCTTTAAAATTTCTGTGAAAATTCTACAGAGTTGCCCAGAAAACGGCACCAACCATCTGTAAGTAAAAACAAAAGCTCTCTATAGTATATATCACAGGTTCAAAGCACTTTGGCATCGGCAGATTGAACATGTTATTAAAAGAATTTAACTGCAAGAAGAGCTACCATAATTACACAGCAGCTGGTCTAATGTTGACAAAACAACTTTTAAAGGCTTCCAGAAGCCTTAAAGGCTAATCAATTAAAAAGGCATGAATAGTAATGTACATCCTATTCTTAACACCGGGAGCTGCATCTTCTGCCAATACAGTGAGGCTTTCATTTTAGAACAACCATTTCTCTCATCCTACGATTAAACCAAACACGTGAATAAATTCTAAGTTGTGTCTAGGTGAAACTATTATACGTAAAATAAAATAACTCCATAAAACTTGATTATAAACACTGAACTTAATGAGTATTTCCATACGGGCAAGTTCTTATCAAAATGCCAACAACTCATGCCAGAATTTGTGCTTACTTTACCAAGAGCAGGCAGAAAAATGGCTCGGTTTACTGTCTACACTGGCCAACATCACGTTGGAGGCAAAAAGAACGAATGAAGGAACAAATGAATGGATGCTGGAATGAGTCTCTTGGCAGCATCCCCGGTACACTGACTTACTCCCCTTCAGATCTGCCCAAGAGGCCATACGGAATGGCCTTCTCTGTCAATCCCTCTGCCAATCCAATGGCCTTTTCTCTCAATCCCTTACATTTGGAGAATTAGAAAGGATTTTATGTATCACTGTATCCACCCCTCTTTAGGACCCTCAAACTTTTTTTATACAGGGGCAGATAGCAAATAATCTAGGCTTTGTAGCTCACATGGTCTTGTCACTACTCACCTCTATGGTTACAACATGAATGTAGCCTTGTCCACTTAAGTGGCATGGCTGGGTCCTGATAAAAAATTATAAAAGGAGGTAGGGAAAGGATCTGGCTCAAGGTCAGTAATTTGCTGACCCCTGCTCCAGCAGCACGAGTCCCCTCTTTCCCAGGTGGTACAGTGATTAAAGAATCCACCTGCCAATGCAGGAGACACAGGTTCAATTCCAGGGTCGGGAAGATCCTTGGAGAAGGAAATGGCAACCCACTCCAGTATTCTTGCTCATAAAATACCATGGACAGAGGAGCCAGGCGGGCTATGCTCCATGGGGTCTCAAAGAGTCAAACATGACTGAGCACGGATGCATGCGTGCATGCTCTAGCAGCATGAATTCCCTCTTCCCCATGCAAGATGCAGGAAGTCTCTTTGGGGACCCCTTCAGCAAAGGGGACTAATTCGCTCATGGAGCCTCTTCTACTTTCTTCAGTCTTCTCTTCTCTCGACTTAAATGAGTTTCCCCACAACTGGCAGCCACAGTCACATCTTCATCTTCTGCTCAGCTTTCCACTCCTAAATCATTCTCCCTCACCAGAGGGCTCTGTACAAACAGGCCTTCAAAATCATTTAGTTAAAAAATAACCACCGGTTTTGCCTTCCGGAGCCCCAGAGGGGAAGTATGGTACCTCTGCGACCCAACGGCCCGTTATGTCTTTGAAGACAAGTGCAGGGGACACGCATTCACTGCCTGACACTCATCTGGGATCTCTCTCACAGCATGTTTTATCGTTAGTTTTCTTCGACCATCTACACAGACTTTTCCTCCTCATTTAGATAGCAATTGAAGCATAGTCCCTGGCACGTAGGCTCCATTTGGTTTTATGAGTAAGAGTGACAGAATGACCACAGAAATACCAATCAAAAAATCTTTTTAAAAACCTGTCTCCACAAATTCAAAAAGGACAGCTCCTCACTGCAGTAGGAAGACTGCTGGTATGTGGAATTCTTCTGAAGTGAGCACTGATTGTTGAGAGGCAAAAGCCCTCCTTCTCCTCTCGTCTCCCACCCATCAGGACCCAGGAGTATCATTTTAACGGGGCATGCTTCATAACACCAACATCCCAACTGAGGGTTCTGAGACTGGGCCTACTGGGGTCCTGGTCACACACTCAGTCCTTCTTCTTGGCCAACAGTGGCCCTAATTTAGTCATGTTAATGTCCACTGATCAATACACTATTAATTTAAAAATGAAAGTTTTAAAGAGTCGATTGTACCAACGGTGTGTGTATTGCTCAATGTGGAATTTTAAAAAAGGAAAAAAAAACTCGTAAAAGTTGGACTTCCCTGGTGGTCCAGTGGTTAAGACTCCATACTGCCAGTGCAGAGGGCATGGGTTCAATCCCTAGTTAGGGAACTAGGATCCCACATGCTATGTGGCATGGCCAAAAGATTAAAATTAATAAATGAAATAAAAATTTTAAAATAAATAAAAATATTTTAAAATAATAGAAGAAAGAAACCTCCACTGTGTAAAAAAGAAATGGTACAGATGACTTATTTACAAAACAGAAATAGAATCACAATGTAGAAAACAAACATGATTATCAAGGGGTATGGGGGTGGGGGATAAACTGGGAGACTAGGGTTGGCATATACACACTGTGCTGTGCTGTGCTTACTCCCTCAGGCATGTCTGACTCTTTGCGACCCCATGGACTATAGCCCACCAGGCTCTTCTGTCAATGGTGTCACTACTATATATAAAATAGAAAACTAATAAGGACCTACTGTGATAGCACAGGGAGCTTTATTCAATATTCTGTAGTGACCTATATGGGAACAGAATCTAAAAAAGTGTGAATATATGTACAACTGATTCACTTTGCTATGAAGTAGAAACACACTGTAAATCAACTAGACTCCAATAAAAAAATGTTTTAAAGAAATAAGTTACATATATATATATATATATATACACACTATACATCTTATTCACAAAAGTATAATATTCATAAAGGAAGAATTATTAAAATGATTTCTTAAACAGAAAAAAGTAAAAAATAAAATGAAAAATGGAAAAAAAAAACCCTTAAGAGCACTGCTTATAATTAAGCAACCATCCTCAGGGAAAGAAAGTAGGTCCCCCACAGAACCCCTACTTTCAAATAACTAGCGAGATGATTATCTCACAATATTACCTCTAAATATTACCCCAGGATAATTCTCTTTCATAATCAGTTATAAAATATTTCATGATTTAAATAGGCTATTCTTAATATCATACTTTCTAGTACCAAAGGTCTTTAAGACTATAACAATGACTTATCTCTTCCAGCATCACTCTGCCTTTCTATATTCCTTCTCTCCACTTCCATGAAGGATGGGGAGGAGGTATGTCATGAAGTCCTGGCCTATTCCAGTCACTAGAAGTTACCATGGGGGCTGCGTATGGACGAGAAAGATCTGCTTGTGGGCCTCTCATTAGGGTGGTGGAGACGCCCCAGCAAGGACAGGGTGGGCACCTGCCCATCCCACGCTCCAGGAAGCCCAAGACCCACCATCACCTTGGCTGTGCTGTCCAGTTTAGCAGACACTAGCCACATGTGGTCACTTAAATTTAAGTAGATTAAAATTAAATAAAATTTAAAATTCAATTCCTCAGCTGCATCAGCCACATTTCACTAACTCAGTAGCCACATGTGGTCAATGCTTCTATACTGACCAGTGCAGACACAGAATATTTCTGTCACCACTGGAGAGACTAGAACATTCTACTGGACAGTGTGCAGTCCACTGAGCTGCTCACTGATCACTACTCTCCAGCCAACACCTGTGTGTGTTAGTTGCTCAGTCATGTCCAACTTTCTGCGACCCCAGGGACTGTAAGCTCTCCAGGCTCCTCTGTCCATGGAATTCTCCAGGCAAGAATATTGGAGTGGGTTGCCATTCTCTTCTCCAAGGGATCTTCTTGACCCAGGGATTGAACCTGGGTCTCCCACATTGCCAGAAGATTCTTTACTGTCTGAGCCACCAAACACTTAGGGGGCTTCATGAACTGTCATAGTCTGCTGACTGTCATAGTCTGCTGGAGCTCTGCTCTGTACCTCCCTGAAACCCAAAGAAAAAGTGGGGATACAGAAATGTCACACCTGGTTATGCCAAACCACTAACACCACGCTGTTTTAAAGGCACTCTTTAAGTAAAATGAACAAAGAAATGCATAACTTGCTCTTACCTCAGGGAGTTCTGCCAAAGTCTTCAGCTTTCCCAACTTCATGAGAAACTTTAACCCAGAATAAAAATGAGACTTGATCCTCATCTAGATTCTAGTAAAAAGTAGGAGAGGGAACAAAAGGCAAAAATTTTCTCACCATTTGTTCTGAAGTTGGCATCCTTTGTATCATTTTATGGTCACTTTTGTTTTAATTATCATTTTGCATCAAAAAAGATGTCTTTTTTTTTCCCTTTATAAAACATGACTCCAAAGTTCCAATGAAAGCATTAAAATACAAGACTTAGCTTTATCACCAGGCAAGTAAAGTCATTCGATATCTGCCTCAACATAATGCAGCATACAATTTTTTCCAACTTACTGAAATTGCTATCTAAGATTCAAGAACAAGAGACAGTTGCTAATAAATTTAAACTTTCCCATACAGTGACTTTGGAGAACATAAAATTATGAGAGGAACTAAATTCACATTCCAAGCTGCTTTCTGAAAGATGAGCTGACCTCTCGACAGTCTATAAAGTCTGTGAAACATCTGTTTTGATAACATATGTACTTAAAATTCCCCACATGTCAGTTTCAAGTTACTCAAAATATAAGGCAGCACCAGCTGCAAGGATAAGGGGAAGAAGCTGTTGCTTAAGTGTCAAGAAACACTCAAGATTTTAATGAGACTCAAGACTCTACCGTGTGCATATCGTGGTCCTGGGAAATAGACAGAATACAGACTGTAAGTCTCACGCCTTCCACTAGTGAGAAAATTCTACCCTGATCTTGGTAAGTTTCCCCTTACTACCTTCTCGCTAAGGGGCAAGTGTTTAATTCTCTTCCCTTTTAACCAAATGCCCTCCCTTCGTTATTTCTAACCCTTCAAATCATCCTTTTGCAAAGACCAGTTCCATTTTCACACTTTCCATGAAACTTGCTTCATCTCTTCTGGCCCACATATTCCTCACTCTTCTCAGTAGGTATTAGCAAAAAAATAAAGGACCTTATAATGGTCACGTAATTATCCTCCTTCTGCCCTGACAGACAAATCTGATCTCCTCACCCATATGGGTTAGCTCCCATTTCCTGGCTTTTACAGAGAGAGTGAAGCCCCCCAGTTACATCTTCAGCCCAGATCTCTCTCCTGAACTCACAGTCATATCCCCAACCACCAATTCAGTCTCCACGTGGAAGCCTGATAAGCATCTCAAATGTAAGGTGTCTCTTGAGTGACGGGCTCCTCTTGCAAATCTGCTCCACCTCAGCCTTCCCATCTCAGTACCTGACAACCCTACCCTTTCAGTTCTCTGATCCCAAACCTTGGACCCGTCTTTGACGGGGCTTCCTCACTCATGCCCCATACCCCACCTTTCAGTAAATCCTATCTCCTCCATTCTTTTCAGACAGACAAAGGTTGCCCTGTTTCACCACTTCCGTTGCAACCTCCACTCCATGTTGGATCTAAACCAAAGTCACCGGGATTGTTGCAATAGCCTCCCTCAGCCTTGTCCCCTCCTTCCTAATCATACATTTAATCAGGTCATTCCTTGGTGGAAATTCTTCCAATGGCCCAACTCTCTCAGTCCAAAAAAAGAAAGAAAAGGAGAGGGAAAGAGGAAAACGTTTTCTAAGACTCTGCCTGATGGAAGGGCTGCCCTCTTACGTCTTTGACTGTATACTACTCTCTCCCTGGCTTACTCCACTCCCACCATTCATCTCTTGCTGTTTTGAGAGCCAGTGACTTCATGATGCCAAAATAGCACCTTTGCATTTCTGCCTGGAAGGCCCTTCCTGCAGAGGTCCCTAAGGCTCTCTCCCTTACCTAGTCCAGATGCTCATGTGACACCTTCTGAGGGGGGCCTCTGGCCACCAAACTGAAAGTTACCAACTGCCTCCAGCTCACCTCTGACACACTTTCTCCCTCCCTCCACTTTGCTTTCTCCATATCACTTAGCATCATCTGGCATGCTGCATATTTTCTTATTTATGTCCTTATCTTCTGCCCCAACCTTTAGAATGTAAGATCTATGAAGACAGGGATTTTGTGAGAGTTATTTACTGTTTTATCCCCAAAGACTTTTGCTTATTTCACTCACTATTGTGTTTTCACTGTGAACTGTAACTGGCATGAGTTGTTTCTCAAATATTTAAAGAGACAGAGAGAGAAGACATCCCGAGTTCCATGAAGACAGTTGCCCTATCTTACCCTTTCTATTTATATCTTGGGTAGGGTCCAGAAAAGAAGTACTAGTTGCCTGATTATCACCATGTTTGCATTGGCAAGTATAAAATATTTAACCATTCAAATTTTTGGACTTGTTAAATGTAGACAGTGTTGATGTAATATTAAACAATGTAACTATTTTTTAACGATTTCAACATTATTTAAACTTAAGTTTATAATCTATTCAACTGTGAACAATTCTCAAAGTCACGAATAAGATACAGTTTCTTAAGTACTGCCCCCCAAATGACACAAACACCTGCCCAAAAAAAGATGGGAAAGGGAACCTTAATACTGTCATTTGTTGGGTAAATTACAGCAAATAAAATCAACTTCTATACCAAGCCCCCAACGAGTCATTTGAGTTCTTTTGTCATTAGCTTGATTATTAAAATAAACAGGTGCTTTTAATAAATCAACTCCACTGTGCCAAGTGATGCTGTTGGTAAAGTCCTAGACAAATATTAGGGAATTACAGATATTGGAGGAATACAACAGAGAAAGGAGGAGCTTTCCCCTAATCCTGTTTCAAAAGAGAAGGATATATACCCTCTCGTTTCTTTTCTTTATTGAGGTATAGTTGATGTACAATATATGTTACAGGTTAACAACATAGTGAATGATTCATAATTTTTAAAGGTTATACTGCATTATGGTTATCATAAAATATTGCCTATATTCTGTGTGTTGAACAATATAACCTTGTAGCTTATTTCAGTTCAGTTCAGTCATTCTTAGTCGTGTCTGACCCTTTGCGACCCCATGGACTGCAGCACACCAGACCTCCCTGTCCATCACCAATTTCCGGAGTTTACTCAAACTTATATCCATTGAGTCAGTGATGCCATCCAACCATCTCATCCTCTGTAGTCCCCGTCTCCTCCCGCCTTCAAACTTTCCAAGCGTCAGAATCTTTTCCAATGAGTCAGCTCTTTGCATCAGGTGGCCAAAGTATTCCAGTTTCAGCCTCAGCATCAGTCCTTCCAATGAATATTCAGGACTGATTTCCTTTAGGATAGACTGGTTGGATCTCCTTGCAGTCCAAAGGACTCTCAAGAGTCTTCTCCAACACCACAGTTCAAAAGCATCAATTCTTCAATGCTCAGCTTTCTTTATAGTCCAACTCTCACATCCATACATGTCTAGTGGAAAAACCACAGCCTTGACTATGCTTATTTATTTTATATATAATAGTTTGTACCTCTTCATTCCCTACCCCTGTCTTTCCCTTCCCCCATTCCTTCTCTCCCCTGGTAACCACTAGTGTTTTTTCTCTATGAGTCTGTTTTCTTTTTCAAACAACTAATCTTTAACAAAGGAGACATACTAGTCAAGAAGTCTAAAAAATGCCTAGTCTTTCTACACATTCACAGCACAGACTATACAATATCAACAATCAAGTACAGACCCAATGCAAATGAGATTCTTTTTCACAAAAGATGACTCAAACTTTATGCCGAAAGCTTTATGGAAATCAGCATACCTAAACTGACTGAGCATTCCAAAGGGGAAATGCTGTAGCATGCCAAAACAAACCCTACTCAGTGGTTTGAAGGCCCTTGGGTTCAGTCCCTCAGAGAGCATCTCATTCCTATGGGAGAAGACTCGGATCTCCTTCATACTTCATTGAGCTCCTGCAGTACAGAACCAACTACATCTGTTCGGTTTGGTGAAACCTGTACAAAACTTTTTAAGTAGAATTCTTTTTATCTGTGTATCTTCTGAAACAGAAAAATGAACATTAAACACTAATTAGCTTTATGTTGGCAGGTTATAAAAAATTTACTTTTAATTGTTAAGAGAAACACCCTGTACAGTAGGTAATGGTTACATTATTGGCATGACAGTGGTGACAGTTACAGGAAGCACTGCTCATTAACTAATCTGTTTTATTTATTCAGCAAACACTGATAGAGTAGGGAGACTCTCTCTCACTAGATATCTGCTGAGCATCTAGTTTGTGCAGTGCTTGCAATGTGCAATGAACTAAAGTGCTGCCCAAATGTTTAAGGGAACAAAAAAAACAGCCTCTAAATATGAGAAAACTGAATTTAAAAACCTAGGCACAGTGCCACTTGGAATCCTCATTGAGACAACTCAAAAAGGTGAGGAAACACGAGTCTTACGAGTCAAGCCAATATCATAATATGTATATTATCACTTGGGAAAAAAATAGTTAGAAATTCTTTACCAAATTTCAAACCTCAATTTAGAGTTTAAAAATATAATTAAATGCATACAACTAATTCCAATTCTTTTAACAAGACAAGAAAAACTAAATAGAAATATTGATGTTTCATCAGAGATAAACCTGAATTCAAATAATAGAACATTTGACAAATATTCTTAAAATTTTTAAATAAGGGTGGAGGATAGACAATCAAACTTTAGAAATAGTGCCACATGTAAATTTAATCGTAAAAGAGAAATTATTATCCTATTTTGGCTTTTGTATCCTAACATTATCTAATAAATTATTTCTTTAAAAACACAGAAAGAAAATTAAATTCAGAGCCCACTGAAAATTGTCAGGTGTAGGTTACCATAGAGGTTTGGATTACTTCTAATTCCAGAGAATTCACAAAGTGCAATGATGAAAAAAAAGAAAAGAAAAAGTTGTGAATCCTTATTACTTCTTTCTAACCCAGAATTAAGTCCTGTTTCCCCCACTATCCCCGACAGCGAACAACCTGTGAACGGCGAGTAACCTCATCACAAGGATCCAGACCCAGCTATGCTGCACCCTGGACCCCTGCCGCCTCTGCCTCCCCAAATAACCGTACCTTTTACCAGCTCCTCATCCAGCAAAGGAGGAATCTGGCAGGAGCCAAATAGAAAGTCCAAGACTGGAGCTGGTGAGGAGAGGTATGCCAGACGTTGCCTGTAATCCTGAAGAGGAGGGCAAGGACAGTGCACATTTTGTATACCTTCAGTATTCATCATTTCATCTTTATGCTACAACTCTGAGATTAATTGCACTGCTTTGCTCAGAAATGCCTCTGTCAGGATGAAATCTGGGTCTTTTATAAACTGATAAACTGTTCCTTTGTGAAATATTATCCCCTATTATTCTCTATTAATAAACATTTCAATACTTTTGTTAGGGTGTGTGTACCAGGGAAATTTGTTATTTGTGTTCTGACTGCCTGAGACTTTATGTCATCTAAAATATACAAGTTTGGGGAAAGTACATGGCTTGCACGTTTGCACTATCTCAATGTGATCTTAAAGCAGATGCAGGGATTTTTCTAACAGAGTACATTTTAAGGTTTATACAAAACAAAAATTCTTCAAGATGAGAGGCAAGGAGTTAGCTAGAAAAGAAACAGAAAGAAAGACATACTACATAGCTGTACATTCACAGAATTTAAAACCGAGAAGAACCTCAGGCAACAGCTAGTCCAGTATTTGGTGTTGCACAGAGCACTAACTCAAATGATGCACCTTCTAAATGGGTTCCATTGGCAAACAAGTTTGGGATCCACTGAAGAGTATACCTCCTTTCAAGTATGTAGAATGATCATTCATTTACTAAAAGTTCTGAAAAGTCTTACAGTTGAAAAGCAGTTAACCCACTGTATCCCAAATATTTTTGACCACTGTACTTCCCCCCCGCCCCCCAGATATCCCAAGGAACCAGTATCTCTTCTTGCAGAACCTATTCTAGAAGTGCATGTGCAATCATTTTACAAATGAGAAAAGAGACGTTCAAAGAAGTTAACTGACTTGGCCAAAACCCAGGAAGGAATTCAGTTCAGTTCAGTCACTCAGTCATGTCCAACTCTTTGCAATCCCATGAACCACAGCATGCCAGGCCTCCCTGTCCATCATCAACTCCCGGAGTTTACCCAAACTCATGTCCATTGAATCAGTGATGCCATCTAACCATCTCATCCTCTGTAGTCCCCTTCTCCCAACATCAGGGTCTTTTCAAATGAGTCAGTTCTTCATATCAGGTGCCCAAAGTATTGGAGTTTCAGCTTCAACATCAGTCCTTCCAATGAACACCCAGGACAGATCTCCTTTAGAATGGAGTGGTTGGATCTCCTTGCAGTCCAAGGGACTCTCAAGAGTCTTCTCCAACACCACAGTTCAAAAGCATCAATTCTTCGGCACTCAGCTTTCTTTATGGTCCAACTCTCACATCCATACATGACTACTGGATAAACCATAGCCTTGACAGGAAGGAATTAGTGGTTAATAATTCAGCAAATAGCCAGATGACAGCTTAAATTAAAAGTGGGAAATAAACAAAGATCCCAACATCGTTTTGTTTCCACCCATACCTCACCACAAATCATTGCCTCTTCTGTATCTCTGTCTCATTCACCTTGGATTCTTTGATTCCCTCAACTTTTACTTGCCTATTTGACCAATATGCTAGATTCATTGATTGGCCAACATGCGCTTCTGGGAAGCCATTTTTGTATTTATGGCCATGCCTTGCAACAAGTGAGATCTTAGATCCCAGAGCAGAGATCAAACCTGTGACCCTGTGTTAGAAGTGCAGAGTTTTAACCATTGAACCACCAGAGAAATCCTCATGGGAGCTTTTTAAGTGATCTTTTAGACTCTAGAGTTGAGAAAATGACTCAGCACCAGAATTGCCCTAATGGAGGATGCGGTAGGAACACAAGATAACCTAAGGCAAACAGAACTTTGTGGCTCTTTTCAATTTTATTTCTGTTTAGTTTAGGGCTTCCCCAGATAAGACTGGAATGAGATAGGACTGGAAAGTTTTCTTCAATTGGTTATAAATTAGGTGATCCTTTCCTTATTGTAAGTCTTCCAGCTCCTTCTTTTCTGTACTCTTTTTCTGCTTCCTATTTCCTGTGTTCAACCTTACTCAGTACACTGTTCCAGGAGAGATCTGAAGCCCTTGTGCAATGTCAAAACTGCCCAGAAGCTGTAGGAAATGAGTTTATCCATTTGCCTACAATGTCTTATAGGCTTAATGTCTACAGCATACATTGCCTACAATGTCTTATAGGCTTAATGTCTACAGCATACATTTCTTAAATTTGTTTAACCTAGCTGAAAATTACCCCCTTTAACAGTGGTCTTCATGACATAGTTTCCAAGCTAAGAAAGTACCATTACAAACAGTACCTCTCTTTAAACTGCTATTTCATTATAGGATACACATTGCCTGTCATTTAGAAAGCTGAGCTTCTGAACAGCTTTGATGGGAAAAACATTTTTTGAATCCTATTGATTTTTACTTGCTTGGTTTGGTTCTACCAAAGAATAACACTATTGGCAGCAGTAGAAAATGAATCCTGAGTTGTTTCTCAGAACTGGGTGGAGTTGATGCTAATCCAGCCACATCTCACCTCAGTTCAGTCGCTCGGTCATGTCCGACTCTGCGACCCCATGGACTACAGCACGCCAGGCCTCCCTGTCCATCATCAACTCCTAGAGTTTGCTCAAACTCATGTCCATTGAGTCCATGATGCCATCCAACCATCTAATCCTCTGTCGTCCCCTTCTCCTCCCATCTTCAATCTTTCCCAGCATCAGGGTCTTTTCCAGTGAATCAGTTTTTCGCATCAGGTGGCCAAAGTATTGGAGTTTCAGCTTCAACATCAGTCCTTCCAATGAATATTCAGGACTGATTTCCTTTAGGATGGACTGGCTGGATCTTCTTGCAGTCCAAGGGATTCTCAAGAGTTTTCTCCAACACCACAGTTCAAAAGCATCAATTCTTCGGCACTCAGCTTTATTTATAGTCCAACTCTCACATCCACACATGACTATCAGAAAAACCATAGCTTTGACTAGATGGACCTAAAACAACATTTTAAGTCAGCTGGCTGTGATTCCAACATATGATAATGGAACAGGAAGAAGAACCCTGGCCCTTTGAGATTAAACAGATCTAGCCTTGTCTGGTTCTCTATTTAAAAAGCATCAGCCCTAATTATGTGTTGAAAACTCATTCAAAGACTTTTCAACAGCCAAGAAGGATTTTGTATATCTTTACCTATATATGGCAAATTTGATATATTGTCTTCTGTTTTATTCTATTGAGGATAAAGATCAAACACACTGAACATATGCTATATATATATAGCTAGGTAGCCACCATGTAACATAGAGGAAAAGAATGCTAATGAGGTAGTAAGAAATTAGATATGAATAATTAAATGTAGCTGACAAGAAATGATTATTTTCTTCCTTGAACTTTTCTGTTGTTTTCAGTTCAGCAGAAATTAATTCTATATACTTCTAAAAAGCATGGTACAGCTTAGTATGAAAGTGTGAAATAGCCAGCTTTTTATTTTCAGGTGAGCAGACGGCTTATCTAACTTTCCCAAGTCCTGGTCACAGTAATTGATGGCTTAGAGTCTGTTCTGTAAAGACCCTCAATACCTAGAGTGTATTCCCTAGGAAACAAAAGCAAGGAATGGTCTTTGAGGAGAACAGTCACAGTTGGCAGTATTTGTTTGCTCTTGGTAGACATTCAGGGACTAAAGGTACATGGCAATTGTCATAAACCACAAAGCCAAAGGGGGCCTCCCAGGTGGCACTAGTGGTAAAGAACCCACCTGTCAATGCAAGAGACTCAAGGGAGGCTGGTTCAATCCCTGGGTTGGGAAGATGCCCTGGAGTAGGAAATGGCAGCCCCCTCCAGTATTCTTGCCTGGAAAATTCCATGGACAGAGGAGCCTGATGGGCTATGGTCCATGGGCTTGCAAAGAGTCAGGCATGACTGAGCACACACAGCACACACAAAACCACAACCTATCTTTTCCATCTAAATCAATCGTCTGCAATTCCCCCTCTTCCTCCTCCCTACCCCCCAGCCCATCCCTAAACTTTATAGCTTTATCTCTATGAAAGCAGTAAGTCTATTCAACACATTCATTGAAGGCTTACTCTGTAAAAGACAATGTACTCATGCAAGCATTCAACAGAAATAAGACATGATGGATATAATAAGCTAGAATGTAAAACTCAGTACACTATTATGAAATACAGGTATAAGTAAAAGAGAAAAATGTACATTGATATAAATCAAGAGAAAAGACTTCTTTGGGAGGACTGCATTTGAACTAGGCCTTGAAGGATTAAAAAGAATTGTCAGTTGGGAAATAATGGATGAAAGAATACTCCTGACCAAGGACACGTCTGACCAAGAACAAGTTAGAATTGCTACAAAAGTTTCTGTGGATTCATTCAGTTGGGTGACTGGGAATATGAATTGAAAGAATTCCATAAAGGAAAATCTTTCTATGAAGTTATACATAAAAGAAAAACAATGTGTTTCTAATACCATTCCTTTGATCTTGTATCGCGAAAGATCCTACATCAATGCAGAATATTACTTCTATTAAAGTCAGTATTTTTAAGAGTTAATATTTTAGAACACTTGAAAGTCAACTTTTCTATCTTTATGATAAAAAAAAATTCTAAGAAATTAAATATATTCTACATGGATAATCAAGTCAAAGAACAGGAAGGATCTACATAGTAAAAAAAGAACAAATTCCAGGGAGATATGCTAGATGCTTTAAATTTCTTGTTACAGATCTCCAAGAACTCTGTCTTGTTAACTTAGTTTCTTCTAAATACAAATATTAAGTCACAGTTTTACTAGATCAGTATTATTGGGTAGTTTTAAATGTCAAAATATATATGTTGGTTCCTACTCACCTGGGAATTTAATTAGTGTAACTCCTTGGTTTTATAGTTGAAGCAAATGAAGGCCAGACAGTGGGTGCCTAACTTGCTAAAGGTCAGTCAGCTAGTTAATAGTAACCAGTTAAATTGGAGGAAACTATATAATTTGCCTAAGGACACACTTGCCTAAGGTCTGGCAACTGGTGGGGCTGGAATTATAACGTGGGAGATTCCTGGCTTCTAAGGTTATTCTACACTGCTCTCTCTGCCAATGGAAAACTAACAATAATCCCTCATAAGCAGGTAGAGTCCTGTAGATGAAAAGCCATACAAATAAAAAGTAGAGTAATAAATGCTAGTATTATAAGTCCAAGTAAGTGTATATATTATCTAAATTGCTTTAATGGCATAAAGAAACAAGTATTTCTAGACATCGTGATGGAAACAATGTGTACATTTGCTAGTTTATATAGTATCTGGTACTTTTTAAGAAAGAGGGAAATAAGATAAGAACAATGCAATCTTTATCCTGCTTTTTAGAGCATAAAAATATTAAGCAATATATTTTTGAAAATGTTCACCCCAAAAAGCACTCCCCAAACACATTAACTGTATTGTATTTAGTCATTTAGAATGCTTAGAGATACTTGTTTTGATAATTCAAGTAACATTCATGATTTTTTTTAAATGTCAGACATAGGACAATCTTGGCTTTAAGAATTCTTATATCCATGGCTTTTAAAAGGTCTATGAAAAGATGAAGATTTCACACCCAATGCTTCTGTAATGCTTTTGTTTTGCCAACCGTCCATTATGTGGTAATCATTTATGCATACACCTCAATGTTTTTTGGAATCTATTTTTAATTTTAGCCTTCATCCTCTCTTGGCGAAAGAGAGAGTAAGGATGAGTGAGTGGGATGCAGGACAGGAGACAGAGGTATTATTAACACATAGTCTTATTACTTCCTGTCTGAACCCCCTTGCTTTCAAATATCAACAGATGTGTTTTAGTTTTTTTATTTTCATGAAAAATAATCCAAGTTCACTGTATTTGTAACTGTGTGCATGAGAATTTGACTTCTGGTATCTGTCTAGCTTTTCCTTTGCAGCAACCTCAAGAGGGTAAAAACGTCAATTAGCCTACTCATTAATGGTAACTAGTCACCAGTTATATATTATGAGTAGACTGAGAGAAAACTAAAATTATCTAATGAGGACATTATACATTGGGCTTCTTTGAGGGCCACGTTTCTGGATACATCCCTTATGGGATCCTGGAAGCTTTGTCAACACAATTGTTACAAGAGATACCAGCTTCCATTAACTTGGTTCATCATATCCTGACAGTGGTGGGTGGTGTAGTCGCTAAGTTGTGTCTGACTCTTTGCGACCCCATGGACTGTAACCTGCCAGGCTCTTTTGTCCATGGGATTTCCCAAGCAAGAATACTGGAGTGGGTTGACATTTCCTTCTCCCAGGGAAGAGGGTAGTGCGCCTGCGTTTGTGTGCTAAGTCACTTCAGCCGTGTCCGACTCTTTGCAACCCCATGGACTGTAGCCCACTAGTCTCCTCTAGTCCATGGAATTCTCCAGACAAGAATACTGGAGTGGGTTGCATGTCCTTCTCCTCATATCCTGATAATCATGGCAAAAATGGAACATCTTTTCATTTCCCAGTTCTCACTACCTAAAGAAAGCACAGTGTTCATCTTTAGTCACACTTTCTTAGTACCAAAAACAAAAACAAAACAATATTTAAACTTGCTGCCTTTCATATATAGGGAATTCATGGGGAAAAGAGAGGCAATTTTTTCAACTTACAGATTTTCAGAAGACATAAAAATGATAATCAGATAAGCCTTTCTATATGAAATCTGAGGTTACAACACTATATCTTATTTTCATAATACTTTTTTACTAAGAGCAATACACATTCATTGAAGAAAATCTGGAAAGTACTTAAGTAAAAGAAGACAATAAAAACACTTGTAATCTCATACACACTAGTAGTGTACTAGTTGCTCAGTCGTGTCTGACTCTTTGTGGCCCCATGGACTGTAGCCTGCCAGGCTCCTCTGTCCATGGAATTCTGCAAGAAGAATACTGGAGTGGGTAGTCATTCCCTTCTCCAGGGGATCTTCCCAACCCAGGGATCAAACCCAGGTCACCTGCATTGCAGGCAGATTCTTTACTGCCTGAGTCACCAGGGAAGCCCTATAATCTCATAATACCCAGAGACAGTTACTATTAATGTACTAATGCATTTTTTTCTATATAGAAAGATGAACAGATAAGTACAGAGAATTTATACAAACTTACTCAACTATACATTTTAATAGTATCATACTAATATAAAATTTTATATCCTTCTCTTAACATTGACTTTAACTTGGTGGACATATCTTTTAAAAGAGAGCCATGAGAATATTATCCAGCTATTTTGACTGCTGACAGGAATGGAATTTAAAACCATCTCCTACAAATGTGCTTGGGATTGCTTTTCCCAAGTATACTTATCTTCAATCTTCCATTTTGACTTTAATCTTCTATTATTTTTCTTCCCATTTCAGTTCAGTTCAGTTCAGTCACTCAGTCATGTCCGACTCTTTGCAACCCCAAGAATCACGGCACGCCAGGGCTCCCTGTCCATCACCAACTCCCGGAGTTCACTCAAATTCATGTCCATTGATTCGGTGATGCCATCCGGCCATCTCATTCTCTGTCGTACCCTTCTCCTCCTGCCCTCAATCCCTCCCAGCATCAGGGTCTTTCCCAGTGAGTCAACTCTTCACATGAGGTGGCCAAAGTATTGGAGTTTCAGCTTTAGCATCAGTCCTTCCGATGAACACCCAGGACTGGTCTCCTTTAGAATGGACTGGTTGGATCTCCTTGCAGTCCAAGGTTGTCTTTAAAATTATTCCTATGGTTCAATTCTATCAGCATAGTTTTCACTTACTCGTAAGAACTACATACCATCTGCAGACATTTATAAAAGTTAAAATAAAATCATCCCCAAACTAGTTCCCAGAAGAGCCTACCTGTCTACTCAGAAAAGTGTCTATTTATCTCCAGTTTGTTTCTTGTTTCTTGGCCAAACAAAAAAATCATGAATAGGGAGAGAACTAGGATTTGAAATCCAGTCAAGCTTTCTGAAAGTTTAAAAACGTATATCCTTTCTGCAACACTTTAACTACAAATATATTCCCTTCTTAAACTCTTAACAAATGATTTTCCCTTTCTCCAAAATAAGTTGTATTACTGTAATCTATGTTCACTTTGAACACTGATCTCACAGTTATCCATAGGGACATGGATCTGCCTTGATGGCTCCAGAGTCCTCCCTGAAACTCCTCCCCTGACAAGAGCCCCTCAAGTCTTCCAGCCAATGCCCTGGAGAGCTGCCACTCACACACTAAGGTTCAGCACACTTGGATGATGACCATCTTGGAGATTTAGTATCTAGTCTGTCGATTAGGTCGAGAATATCCTCAGGACTTGCCATTTCTCAATCTATTATTTACAGTCCATTTACTGCCTGAGAAAGCCTGGGTATAAGAATATTATTCAGCAAAAGCGGAAGCAAAGAATTCATTTACATTGTGTTCTCTTTTTATATCTCTGAGTATGTGTTTGGTACAGTGCAAGGCAGGTACTTCTACAATTCTCATTTCAACAATATATGAGTCTTTCATCATTATTTTGGGAATCCATTGCAAGAATTTGTCCACATTCATTTTTGGCAATCTCATTTTCAGTATGCTTGGGATCTGTCACCCTTCATGGGCTTAATTTAGTAAACTGACCCTTCAAATATTTCTGCCTGCATTAATGCATACAAAATTAATTCTACTCATTATAATAAATATTATGCAACATATTATGCAATATATCCTGAGCAACAGTTGTCCAAGAAAAGATCTGCAAATGATGGATTTTTAATAAATAATCATGTAGGCAGATATCTGAAAGCTCCTTATTGCTAGCTATTCAAGTAAAAACATGATTTCTCTTTAATCAATGTCTTCTGCTGCATTTGTAAACTAGTTAATGAGGGTTTCAGAACTTTTGATAAGTGGGTTTCCCCCACACCACCCCCACAGAGTGGTTCTGCATTTATTTAAGTGATGTTTTGTTCAATTATTTTTAAAATTCAAATGACACTAACAAAACAATCATTTATTAGAGCTTCATTGTAATTGTCTATTGAACGTATGAGGAGTTTCTACTTACAGAGTTGCAGACCTACATATTTCTCAAACATCTCTACCACTGTCACTTGATTTTTCTGAAGCACTACCTTAAGTACCTAGTGGCTCAGCAGTAAAGAATCCACCTGCAATCAAGGAGACAGGGGTTCGATCCCTGTGTCGGGAAGATCTCCTGGAGGAGGACATGGCAACCCACTCCAATATTCTTGCCTAGGAAGTCCCATGGACAGAGGAGCCTGGTGGGCTACAGTCCGTAGGGTCGAGAAGAGGACATGACTGAAGAGACTTAGCACACAACATAAGTACAGGGTTTCCCAGGGGGGGCGAGTGCTTAAAACACACACACACACACACAAACCCTGCCTACCAATGAAGTAGACATAAGAGCCACAGGTTTGATCCTTGGTTCAGGAAGATCCCCTGGAGAAGGGCATGGCAACCCATTCCAGTATTCCTGCCTGGAAGAATCCCACAGACAGAGGAGCCTGGCGGGGTCACAGAGGAGCATGGGGGGCCAATGGGGTCGCAGAGTTGGACATGGCTGAAGCGACTTAGCACGCAAATACCATAAGCACATCATTCTTTAGGGTTTTGATTACTTGTATATTTAACAACTCATTAATAAAAATAATATGCCCCTTTGAAAAACATAGTTCCTTAAAACCCATTATTAGCTTTCTCCCTAAATGTTTATCAGCCCACATGCAGTGGGAGCTAAGTGGTACTTTGCAGGGTAAAGCCTTTTGAGAATGGTACATGATGGTCCTGAAGCTATGGGTTGAATAGTAAAAAAATAAAAAGGTACAGAAATCAGAACCAGGAAATAAGGAAGCCCAGCATGAAAGAAGGAAGAGAGGCAGCAACGGAGGGAAGAACTTGGGAAAAAACTTGAACTCTGCTATTCACCTTGGAAAAGTACTCAACTTCTGAGAGCTTCAGTTGTTCCACCTGTAAAACAGGGGTGATGAAAATATGACTTCCTCACAGATACTTTAATAGTAGATCTCAGTGTGTCTTGTGAAGTTTACAACATGATGCAAAGTATGGCTTTTTACTTGGCATCATTCGCTATAATCAGTCCCATTTATGCATTCTGTGCTATAAACATTCATCTTATAAAGACTGTGGACAGCTTCAAAAGGTAGACCCATGCACTGTAACTACCTTTTCTGGTTTGGAAGCACTTCTGATATTTTTAACCCAAAAAACTAATTCACAATTTTTAACGGCATTTGTGTGCCACAAGCTCAGAAAGCTTACTGTTTGTTCTCACGACTAGAGTCCTGCAAAATCTCTTTTTAAACAAGGAAGCCTCTTTTAAGTCCTGTTTCAGTCTGGTGCCTTTGGTCAAGGTGGAAACTAAAATTGAAAACAGATAGATGTTTTACATTTAAATGGGTTTAACATAAATGTGTATTAAGCCATTTCATGGACGATTGCACAAATATCTTTTGCAAACTTGGTACACGTGAGCACATATACAGTAACCATTAGTGTCTTCTAGAGAAATAAGGTGCAGATCCAAAATTTTAAAGAGCTATTTCGAGTTCCTCTCACTGAAAGAAAATGTAATGTCTTTAAGGGAATTGCTCTAATAATATCAAGGCATCTGAAATGGCTAGCCAGAGCAGAACAGAACAGAGTGGATGTCACCGTAAGTCAATTTAACAAGAAATAAGCTTCCCCCTGGAGAATCTAAACTCCCTAGTCTCCCACAAAGAAAATTGAATTTTGGAGGTCACACCTTGGGTAGGTTACCAGAGGGAGAAGCTTAACATTCTTTTTGCCATATGTTCTGGTAGGTCAACGCTATTCTACCAACAAATTCCCTCCTAAACATTGCTCCTTCCTCAATTTTTCCTCTCCCCCACCACATCCTCCTCCAAATTATAACAAGTCTTTGGAATCCCCTAGGAAATGGCAAATTATTGTGACACTTCAGATGCCGGGGCCCACTCTGGATACAACCATGCTCAAACATCGAGTTTGGAACCTTGCGGAGAGGAATAGGATCCAAGCCGAAGGCAGGAGCTGGGGGCGCGAAACTAGTGGGATTGCGGCGGGGAGTCAGAGCGAGTCAGATAGATCCACCAGAGCTTTAGGCTAACTGTTAAGCCAGATGTAATCAACGGAACTGCTCTTTAGACTGGAGAGAAAAGCAGGTCGCCAAGTCAAGCCCAGGCGAAGCTCTGGCTCCGTGGGTGAATGACCCACTCGCAAAACTCCTCCCGAGTGGTGATCGGAGGGCCTTGGGCGTTCGCGCAAAGGCTGGAAGCGCCCCGCCTCACCGCCCCTTCGGCAGCTGCTCTGGATGGGCGCAAGCCGGGCCACCACCCACCCCCATCTCCTTCCCACCCCCGCCCGCCCCGCAGCAACATGTGGGGTGCTGCTACTCCGCCGCCCGGCGTTCTCCCTCCGGCTGGAGTTCCTGGTGGACGCACACTTGGCCCTGGGAAGGTGCTGAATTACTCTTGGGGAAGATTCCTTCAGCGTTGAACTTGGCAGCTCCTGACGTTTCCATCCCACCCCCCGCGCGCAGGCACTACACACACGCACACACACGCCCCTCCGGACTTGCCCAGGCTGCGCGCAGTGCGGGCTGCCCACTCGGAGGCAAAACATCGGAGCGGGATGCCGAAGCGAGGATCTCAGCTCCGCCGACCGGGGGACCAAGAGGGTGTGGGGGCAGAGGACTGTCCTAGCAGAGGGCAGTTGCAGGGACTCAGCTCACTCCGTGGTGGGTCCAGGCCCCGCAGTAGATCGGGCGGCTGGCAGGAAACCCCTCTCGTTTTGTGCTCTCCCGGGAAGCCAGCCTCTACTCACCCCGGCTGCACGCGGATTCCGGCCGCCAGCGGCAGCCCGCTGCCCCATCCCACGAACACTGCGGCGCCCCCAGAGTGTGCAATGCGGAGCCCCGGCAGCGCGCGGCCGGAGCCGGGGAGTGCGAGGAGGCAGCGAGGGAGCGAGGGAGGGAGGGGACCAGGGAGGGAGCGCGGCGGGGAGGGACAGGGCGGCGCGGGGCGCGCGCGCCACGCCCACTCGCGCCCAGCGCTCGCCGCCGCCGCCGGCCAGCCCGGCCTCGCCGGCCGGGGACCAATCAGCGCGCGGGTGTGTGCTGGGGGAACCGATTCCTCCGCGGGGCGCGCTCATTGGGCCGGGGCGCGCGACCCAACTCCGGGAGAGTCCGCCGGGGCGCCTAGTGTGCAAACTCCCGCCGACACGCGCTGGCCACCCGGCGCAGGTGGGCTTTCCCGGCTCCGTGCTCGGGCGTGCTGGGCGAGTCTGCCGAGTTCCGCTGGCGGAACCGGGAGGATGTGAGACCGGCTCTTGAAACGCGTTCGCGGTGAGCGTTCAAAACCAGCAATGTTTGCTCAGGTTGCACCGGCCCCTTCCTGTGAGGCACCCTCGCGCCGCTCGCTTCACCCTGGCCGGCAGCCGAATGAGGGGAAGCCCGGCCATGTAAAAATGGCCCCAGCCAAAGCCTACTCCCCGCCACCCCCAGGGTCTTGCGAAACCCGATGCACCTAAGAACCCGAGCTGAAAAACTTCGTCGAGCTCCTAAGCCAGGGCACCCCTAGACCACTTGACGTTTGCAACAGAAGAGCAAGCCCTTGGGGCGGGCGGCGGAGGGGCGGAGAGCCGGGGTGGTGCTGGCCGACCCTCGTGAGGAAGCGAGACTCGCGCTCTGGGCTTTGGTGGGGAAAGCTCCCCCTCCTCCGCCAGACATTTCCCTCAGGTAGAGCCCTCCCACCCCCGCCGTCTCTGGTGGTATTGATTTTTTTTCTTCCCTGGTGTAAATCATGTCTGACTCTCGGGGACTTTTCAAGCCGGAGCCTCAGAGTGGAAGCTGAGCACGGCCCCACTTCCCCCTCCTCCCCTCAGCTCCGCCAGGGCTGGCGGGGACTGGGGTTTTTTTTTTTTTGCGGGGGGTAGCTGGTGGACTCCAGGGAAGGTCTGAAGGAAGGACTCCATCTGCGAGCCAGCAGCTCGCCCCCAGCTGCCCCACCTCCGCCAGGTACCTGACCTGCGGGCTGCCTTTGTTAGGACGGCCGCCCCGGTGGCTACATTTGTTTGTCCATCTTTCAACCGAGCCCACTACCCCCGCTTCCTTGGCCTTTCTCTTCTTTGAGCTTCTTTTCAGGCAGACCTCCTTTGTACCTTCCTGCCTCTGTTCCTCCTCGTAATCTACTCCTGCTCAATATAAAAATATCCTTTCTTTTTCTTTTTCTCCCATTTACCCTATTTGGAACGGTCTCGGATAATTTGTTTTGTTATTTTTTGATTCACAGCTTCTGGACCTCAGAAAGTTTTTCTCTTACTTATAGTTGATGTGCACAGGTTCACACAAGCTCTAGATTCCAGTGGGCAAAAATAATTATCACTCCTTTAGAACATTTGGACACGGGAGGTGATCACTGCGGTGTGCTGCCTTCCTGCAGGGCTCAGCACATTGAATGAATTGAACATGAATTAATCAAACGGAACCTGGAAATGTCCCTCAGTGAGCGACCGGGCAGGTTACCTGTGGGAATCTGGTACTAATGAGAACGCGTCCTGGATCGTCATCGCTGCCTTAGTTTCCAGGGAAGAAATCCTGTCTTGTGAAGTTCCCATCCATGTACCTAATTCACTTCATTTTTCTCTCTTTTTTTTTAACTGACTCAGCTCGCAGTATAGTCAAAACTTAACATTTGGGCTCAAAATTAAGTTCAGTATATTAATGCTGTTCATGAGACTTAAATTCTTTGTGGGGATAGCATCCTTAGGATCTATTTTAGAATGATAGGCATTCAAAATATTGGAAGTGATTTATCTCTGTGGACTGTGACAACAGATGAATTTTTTTATTCTTTATACTTTCCTGAATTTTCTAAAAAAAATGTAATACTTATTAATCAGGAAAAAAATAATTTGTTAATTCCCTACATACAATACTCTCCAGGCATCAGAAGAGCTGAAATATTAAATTCTCCTTCTCCATCACCCTTCACCTCTTTTCAATCACCAAGTCCCATAAATTTGGTCTCCTGGAATAGCACTGAAGTCTGTCTCTCCACAGCATCTCAACTGCCACTGCCACACCTATCATGTCTTATCCAGGCTTCAGCCATAGTCTTAACCGCTCTACTGATCATGTCACTTAAAAGCTTAACATCCATCACCCTCCCCAACTCCACTGCTATGAAGTTCAAACCTACCTTGGTTGACAAGGCCTTTCATTCCTGTCCCAATCCCTGCCTTCCATTTTGGTTTCATGCTGCCCCACGCTTCCCTACATAGGATGATTCTACCTTCCTGCGACTTTTTTGTCCTTCCCATAGATGTTGTGTGACTTAGAGTCCCCGTGGCTAAGACTGTCTAGTGCTGCAATGCCCTTCTCTTCCTCTCCAGCCCCACCCCACTGCACCAGTAAGTTCCTACCTCTGCTTCAAGACTCACTTCAAATGTCACCTTTCTAAATGAGATCCCAGAGCAGATTTAGCAACTCTTCCTCTCTGTACTTCAAAAGCAAACACTTTTTTTATTCAATGGTTGATTATCCAGCTCCTATTATGTTCTAGTCACTGTGAAGAAAACATATATTGTATTTATACTGCTGGAACAGACTATGAGAGAGACAAACATTAAGGCCTGTCACACAAATAAATAATTGCAAACTGAGATAAGTGTGATGAAACTGCTACCTGCGCAAAAGGAAGCATGGTTTACTTTGAACAAATGCCAACTACAGTTCTTACCACATTGTGCTCTAACCTGTTGATTTGTTTGTCCAGAGCTCTATCTCCCATCATATTCATCTATGTACTGACATCCAGAACACAGTGCCTGGCTCACTCTAGGTGCTCAGTAAACATTCGTAAAGAAATGAATGGATAAATAAGTGAATGGGTATTCAAAGCCCCCACGAAGCATTTCATTTCATTTATTTGCATACTGCATTTGTGCAGAATCTATAAGTCTTTACTTCTGTGTTTTAAAAATTAAAATTATTAGATCCTTGTCTCATCTTTTATAACTGTAATCTAGTTCTCCCAACAAAACTTACCTAATTTATTCTTGTTTGATGTCATATTTTGGAGACATTAGCTAATATACTATTTGTAGATAATCTGTTGTTGTTCAGAGGAATTTATTCTTTTGTTCTTTTTATAAATTTGGCTTTTAACATATAAATGTTCAATTTTAAGATCCAAATCACAGTCTATAAAAGAATAAATAAATTGGGTTTTATCAAAATTAAAAACATTTGCTCTGCAAACAAAACTGTTGACAGAATGAAAAGATATAGACTGGGAGAAAATATTTGCAAATCATATATCTGATACAGGACTTGTAGCAGAAGATACTAATCTATCTCAGTTCCACTAATCATTAGTGAAGTGCTGATTAAAACTACAATGAGATACTATCATACACTTAATATAATGGTTGGAAAAATCTGATAATGTCAAAATCTGATGAGGATGCAGAGCAACCAGAATTCTTGTATATTGCTGACAGGAATGCATAGTGGGACTGCAACTCTCAGTTTCACAGATATTGTAAAATTAAATATACACTTCTTCATATGGCCCAATTTTCCACTAGATATTTACCAAAGTGAAATGATAGGCCTATATTCATGCAAAATCCTCTAAATAAATATTTATATCAATTTAATCACTAAAATCTTGAAACAACTCCAAAGTCCCTCAACGGGGAAAAAGCTAAATAAAATGTAGTAAATCCATAGAATGGAATACTATTCGATACTGAAAACGGACAGGCTGTTGATACAGTGTTCTATATCCCAATGCACTATGTAAGTGAAAGAAAAAGACTCAAAAGCTTAATGTATATACTAGTTAGCAATGGCAGAGCAGCAAGATAAAAAGGTTTTTATGATGATGGGCCCAAAATAATTTGAGGTCTGGATGATCTATATTTAGATGAGACAGTTGATTAAACCATTGTTAATTCAAGTTTCCTGTCATACAGAGTTAAAGCTCATTTTACCTAATATAATGTTGTTGGTCAGTCGCTAAGTCATGTCCAATTCTTTGTGACCTGATGAACTGCAGCACACCGGGCTTCCCTGTATTTCACCATCTCCCAGAGTTTGCTCAAAACACAATATAGTGAGTGCATGAATTAATCATTAATGAAAATTCCACTAAACAGTCTTAGTGAAAGAAGAAACTATGACTGTCTTTTTTACCAAAATATCAGCAATGCCTCACACAACGCCAGTAGGCTCTCAATAAATACTCGTTAAATGAATGAACAGATAAGAATGAAGATAAAGTTGAAATTTTACAGGACTATAACAAAATTTTCCATTCAGATGAGTGTTTTCTTCTTCAAAGTAGCTACTTTGTCACATTACATTTTTCATTCCAGTGATTCAGCTCCTGTTTCAAAATATATTCCCTTCCTCCTTCTACTTATTAAAATATTGCCCTTTCTTTAAGTAACAATGTTTCCCTTAAATGAATTATTCACTTTCTTTCTCTCAATGAGCAAACAATAAATTTAACATGTCTTAACGAACTGAACTGAACTGAACATTCTGCTGATTTTTCAATATTCCAAGTAATGTCTGGTTTATTTTTTTCTCCTCTATGACAAATATCAGAAGTTTATATAGCAAGCACACAGCAGAAATGAAAATCCAGATTTTACGCAAAGCTTGAGAGATTTGGGCTCAAAAAACCATCCTATTTCCAGATGTATCACTAAAAGTGATTTTCACTTATTGGACACTGATGATTGACATTAAACTCTTGAAATATCATTAAAATATTTCTACTCTAACCAGTTTGCACAGTCAAGTGAGTTTTAAAAAATCATTTACAGCTAAGCAATTATATAATTTATTAAAAGAACTCAATTTTCTCTACCAGTTTTTCTACCAGGAAACGGTAATCCTGGCTGCCAGGAAAGACCCCTCAGTTGCTTTAACACATCAATCAGTTTTATACCTGTTTCTGTCAGGGCACTTTTTGCATAAACACGGAAACCACATAGAATTGACATGGTAATCCTTCCCATAAATGAGAATTACCTAATTACCACCTGACAATGAAAATATTAGAGATTAAGGAGAGGAAGTCGTGAGAGATGGGCAGATAGATGTAAGCTGAATGGGATAGTGTAAAGAATAAATCCATAAAGGTCTAAAAGTTTCATCATCTTTATTTTCCCCAGTGTCTGTCACTGTACCTGAGATAATTCAGGACTGGTTGAATTTTTGCTTGTGATCTTACTTCTGTGCTCAGGGCCAAGAAAAAATGAGATAAAATTTCAAGAGGTTATGTTTTCATCTTTCCTCATCCCATTGCTGATGCCTGTAATTCCACAGTCAGGGCAAATTTCCTTAGCCAGATCGCAAAGAGGATTTATCTGGAATTGCGTGTTAACCTGAGTGGTGGTAATGGTTGCCTGGAATGCTGTGCCAACAAGGATCACAAGGCCAATCTGATGGATCGATTAGCAAACCTTTGATGAAGGAGAGCAATTATAATTTCAGTTTTGGACACATGCAGATTGGTTGTAGAGTAACGTTACCAGATAACATTACCCAGGAGGTCGTTGGATATGCAGACCCAAAGCTCAACAAAGATGTACATTTCTGAGACTTCAGTTTAAACTCGCTCCTGTCTCCACTTGTGCACACAGCAGACATGTGCTTGTTCCTTCTGAGACCTCACTTGGCTTCGGCACCCTCTGAGTTCACTGTTCCTCCTAACCACCACCAACAGATAATTGTTGGAACAAAAGATGAAAAACAATTATATCCCACAGTGTCACGTTAATCCAGATTTAGCACCTTGTGGGTTAGGACAAAAGGACAGTAGCTAAGGAAGTTGTTTATGCTAGTGAGGGTATTAGTCAAGTGACCAACCTTGTTGTCTAAGTTGGAAGGAAAAGAAAAAATACAAGGATGAACTTAAAAATGAAATTTTTTTCCCTCATAAATTTTTCAATGAATTTCTTTCCCTCCAATCCCAAGAATTGGAATCAATGTAATTCTCTGTCCTTGAATTATCCATGTCTTAGACCAAGCACACTTTTCCCTCCCTATGTTAAGTATTACTGGAACCAAACAAAAATAGCTTAGCTCTTTGCTCCAGGGAATACATCCATCTGGAAAGCTCAGTCGTGTCCGACTCATTGTGACTCCCTGGACTATACAGTCCATGGAATTCTCCAGGCCAGGATACTGGAGTGTGTAGCTGTTCCCTTCTCCAGGGGATCTTTCCAAACCACAGGTCGAACCCAGGTCTCCCACATTGCAGACAGATTCTTTACTAGCAAAGCCACCAGGGAAGCCCAGGAATATTAGATTTGGTAGCCTATTCCTTCTCCAGGGGTTCTTCTCAACCCAGGAATCAAACCAGGGTCTCCTGCACAGCAAGTGGATTCTTTACCAGCTGAGCTACCAGAGAAGCCATACCACGCACCATGTGGGATCTTAGTTTCCTGACGAGGGAGTGAACCTGTGCCCCTGCATTGGAAGCAGGGAGGCTCAAGCATTGGATCACCAGGGAAATCCTCTGGAAAGTAAACTGTGAGCCTATTAAACTGTTAACATTTTAAGGCTAACTTCTCATCATGTGAGTACTTCCAGACTCTCTCCTACCTGTGCCTACCAAAAATGTTATGTCATAGACTCTGCCCATTCCAACCAGTCCCTGCTTTTCAAGACTTGCCTAGAAATCCCAGCTAAGACTCTAAAAATATCATAAATACCTATGGAAGTAAGTGAAAGGAACTCAAATGAGAACAGGGGCTGTTTATTCAGAGCTTACTAGAGCAAGAGATTTCAGCCACCATCATTTGCATTTGGCAGCAACTGAACACAAGCAGAAGAGTCGTAAAACTTTATAATTAAAAAAAAAAAAAAAAAAAGACAACTTCTGGTATGCATTGCTGTCATGGAGTGGCTGGAGTACTTGGGCAACCAGAAGCAGGGAATCCTGTCTGATTGGTTTGAGGATCATATTTGGCTTTCTCTGGTTAATCCTGGGTTTGGGAGAGAGGGCAGAAGTAGGGGAGCTGTCAGTCATTGACCAGGCCTGACCATTTTAGGCTAATTGCCGAAAAGGTTGTGGTTTGCCTTCCTGACCTGTTAGTTGCAGAGGCTGTGGGTCAGAGTTCTATTGTTATATATGATCCAGTCATTCCGCGTTTGTCCAGTCTCCCGTGTCCTTTCCTAATTTTCTGATTTTTCAGCCTGCACTAAGACTTTGCAGCAGATGTTCTCCACATTGCAGGAGCGTTAATAAATGGACCTTTGCTTCATCTGCAAGTGTTTCTGGTGGTCTTTTGAAGAGTTACCAGTGAACGGTCCATATCTACGCTTCATGTTGTATAGCTATCTTCTTCCCCTTTTTCCCAATGAGAGTTTACCTCCAACAAGAAAAGAGAATTCTCCCAAAAGATTCCATAGTTCTCTAGAAACATGTCTCTTCTTGGTTCACTCTGTGCAGGCAGGGTCTGGCTCTCCAACCTTGGGAGACCCTTGAATGTCACAGGCTCTTGGGATCCCAGCAGCCATTCCTTCCTTTTGGGGGGGAAGGCACAGGGCACAGTCTTGCAAATCTAACACAAAAGTGCCCCTTTGCCAACATTCTGTATGACTGGTAGATTGGACAAATGTAGAGGTGTCCTAGGATAGACACTGTGAAAGTACATAGAATAATTAAATTAGGAAGTGTTAGAGTTTCCTGGAATCCTGTGTTAAAAGAATAGCAATACATTTTGCAGACAGAGCAAACTTATTCTTTTACCAAACATGTGTTCAACAAAAGGTACATACCAGAAGCTGAAAAGACAGTGATGAGCAAAACAAAAACATAGCTGATACCATGTCTCACTGAGCTTTCAGTCTAGGGAGGGACAAAGTTATTGATCAAATAATCTAACATATAAATGTGAAATATGAGAGTGTTAACAGAGAAAACTGGGAATTCTCAGAAGGTATGCTTGAGGGATCAAATACCAGTCTTCTTCATATAATGCATCCATGCAGAAGGTATCCATAACAAGACATTAAAAAACATCAAAAAATCATGTGTAGATCTCTGCTTCCAACTAAGATGGAATAGCTGAGACTGAATTTACCCTCCCAGTGGGAACAACCAAAAATCGGACAATATCTATACTTGTTAACCCTGTGTAGGTTTTCCAAGACTTCCATAACAAAGTACCACAAATTGAGTGTCTTAAAATCACAAATGTATTCTTTCACAGTTCTGGAGGGTAGAAGTCCAAGATCAAGGTGTCCTTCTGGCTTCTGGTGCCTCCAGCAATCCTTTCCTTTCTTTGACTTGTATATGTGTCACTCTCATCTCTGCCTCCATCATCTCAAGGCATTCTTCCTGTGTGTCTTCTAAATCTTTTTTCCTTCTTAGAGGAGAGGACCCCAGCCATTGGATTAAGGTCCACCCTAATTCAGTATTGTAACTAATTACAAAGACCCTGTTTCCAAATGAAGTTACATTTTGGGACTTCAGTGATCAAGACTTCAACAAGGGGCACAATTCAACCTATAACACTCTCCATTCTAGGAGATCAGGTGGTGGGCTTCACTGAACTCTTCCAAGCCCCTGGTTTTTCCCAAGTCAAGAAGCACTGGCACCCTGCATTGCAGGTCTATCCTTTTTTGAATCTAAACCTTCTGGCAAATATTTTCTGCAGTACTCTTCTCTATGATTACTCTCACACAGAGTAATATATTTCACCTTTAAGTACTTAACTGGAAAACAAGATTTCCTGGTGTCCCACGCTTAACCCATATGTGTCTTTAAAATCTGCCACTCAGTTTTAAGTCTTACAGGGATTTAGGAATGTACCAACTTTCTACTTTGTCTTGAAAAGGCCAAGCTAAAACTTGAAAGAAAACCTGGAGCTTAAGGATAACCTTCCAATTACTTAGCAAATTACATTTTTGTTAAGTATCTCTCTTTTTCTTATGCAGATACGTGAGCACACATGTCTTATCATGGATTTATAGTCTGCTGCTCTAAGCCAGGAATTGGCCATGTGTGAAGGAATGTGTAGTGGCAGCGGTGACCTCACACAGATTTCGCAGCCCTTTCTCTATTTTATAGTTAAAATGCTAGGACCATCAGTTGGGTAGAGTTCTGAGTAAACAGCCTTTCGAACATAAACCACATGTCTCCTGTTGTTTTGTGAGTGAGCCCTGTGTCTGTTGGAAAGTACTGGGTGGCTCGAGTACTTGACTATATTTCTTCTGCAGATGTCACACCTTGTCACCAGCCATCCCCGCCTCTATAAGAACACCCTGCAGGCATTTGTTCCCTTTGAGTAAATGCCACTCTCCAAAGAGCCTTTCTACAGGATAAAACATGTTTCACACAAAGTCCATTCCTAATTCAATGAAGGAGCATAAAGAGCATTCTTCTCAGAGGTAAATGAATGAGCTAAAGTGTAGAGAATACATAGTTTTGCGATTTTTTCCCCACTGGCTGCATCTTATCAAAGTAATGCCTCTTGCTGAATCGTTAACAGCTGATGGTGTGCATTACAGAGTGGAAAGGAAAAAAATGGAGAACTAATAGGTGTTTTGGTCGACAAATGCTGGAGCCTTTCAATACAACAAAGTGAAAGAGATGTGATTTTCTGTATTTCTTCACTCTTTTGCCTGGGGCAGGGCAGCCCCTGCTTTTGAACAAGGTCAGGTACATTGTGCAGGCCCACAGTTTGAAGAGCATTGAAAGATTCCTGGAGGGGGTGTATCCCCAGTAACAAATGGCTCTGTTGGGGAGGAGAAGGGACCCCACGCAGGCTGCCCTTTTATCTCCCCAAAGTAGAGGCCCTGCAGGCTCTTAACTAGCTGGGGTGGGTTAACACCTGCTCAGAGAAAGAATGTACTCACCTTCTGGTCACAGGTAGCCGACTTCTTGATGGGCAGGGCTGGAGGCCCTTTTCTCTGTTTGTCTCACTGGGAATTTTTCTCTGTCACAATGGGAAACGGATAGTAGACAACTATGCACTGTTTCCAAGTTGAAAGTTTAGGAGGCACTAACTCTCAAAGCACAGAGCAAGAAAAGAAAAATACTTGAAAATATCAACTGTGTACACATTTATATATGGAATATAGCTGTCTACTTTTGTATTTCAACATTATGTTTGGATATGTAAGTGTTTTTGTTAATATCATGATGCACTTGACAAGGGAAGTAAGGAAATTGAAGATGGGTGGGGTATACCAGTCTGGTAATTGGTATTTATTGAGGTTTTCTGTGTGTGGCTATCAGAGTGTTCCATTTGGGGAATACTTTAATGATAAATCACGGTCTCTGCTGCTAAGCAGTTAGCGGATTATCTTGGAGAACAGGACATGCACACACATAATATTTCTAACAAATCAGTAAGCACCAACTTGTATAACATAGTACAGTCATTAATAGAAGATTTAAATGCTTGGGCTGTGTCAAGTGGAGGAGTAAATAAGAGTCACTCTTGATACAGGATGTGGATCTTACTCCAGAGACTTGGGGGAAATGTCATTTCTTTACCATTTTCAAATGAATTAATTCAGACTTTTATAATGATCAAGAGGCAGTGAGTTCACCTTTCTACTCAGAACACATAGCAATGACAGGTGAAATATTTAAAAGGCAGGAAGAAAGAGACAGAAAAAGAAAGAAGAGTGAAAGAAGGAAGAAAGGAGGGAAGAGAGAGAGAAAGGGGGAAAACCAGAAAGACTCAACCAGGTTCTAATACAGGATAAGAGCTTGTGGACCAGACACAAAGGGAAAACACAAACTGTGGGTTGCCTCGGCTTTGGAAGTAGGCACCCATGACTGGGAACTTGGTCCCTGGAGGACAAGGAGTGCTTAGTGTGAATGAGACTTGGAGCAGAGCCAGGCTTCCTGTTTGATGCCAGAGGCAGACAGGGCTTTCACTCTACTTTCACTCTACTGGGACTGTGACTTCAGATGAAGCTGTAAGCCTGGGAGATGAAGGGCAAAGACCATGTGTTACTTTCAGAAACTGAGCCAACTGCGCGCTCTGTAAATGGATCAGCCACATCCCTCAATGGCCTCTAGGGGCAGTACATCCTATAGTGAAGTAAAGTGAAGTCACTCAGTCGTGTCAGACTCTTTGCAACCCCATGGACTGTAGCCTACCAGGCTTCTCTGTCCATGGGATTTTCCAGGCAAGAATACTGAAGTGGGTTGCCATTTCCTTCTCCAGGAGATCTTCCTGACCCAGGGATTGAACCCGGGTCTCCCGCATTGTCGGCAGATGCTTTACAGTCAGAGCCACCAGGGAAGACATCCTGTGCTCAACTGTAAAATTTGGTTCTGGTTTGGGAATAGGACCGGACTAGGCAGAGTCAACTTCTGAACTGTTGTGAAGGGAGAAATTTGGAGGGGATACTCAAAATCAGCCTGCAAACAAAAAAAAGTCCAAAGCCCAGGAAGAAAGACTAATTTCTCAAAGGACAGCCAAGAAATAAAAGACTTGGAAGAATAGTTCACGCCAAGTGAAACTCAGAATCATCTGAAAAGATGTCAGCATAAATTTGCTGAGATTGTTCAAAGAGATATAGAAAGGTGTTTATGATTAAAGAAATAAATTATGGAAATAAATAGGCACAAATGAAATAAAAATGAAACAAATCAAATTATACCCTAAGCTAGAAGGGCTGAGAAGCCAGCGTCTCCTCAAGTACAAGTTTAAAGAATGGAGTTTATACAAATGAAAATATTACAAAATTATTGGCCTGATATCACATGAGTATTGCAAAAAATCATGAAAGTGCTTTGTAAATGACCAAAGTTTAGAAAATAGCTATTCACTCCAGATTATTCACTACACAGGGAAATAACTGATGCCTCCATGGGCCACAAGGTGCAGTGAAGCTCACATAGTTCCTTAGTGAGAAAAGTAAAACCAAATTCACTTTTTCTCTCCCTGTGTCCAGGATTCTTGCCATTATTTCATTGTTTTAAGCTACCCCAAAGCTGCTCATTAAAAAGGAAAAATTTCATATCCTTATAAAAATATACCTGATCAAATCCTGATGCCTTTGCATTTGGAAGTCATAAAAAGCATCCACTTTCACTTTTCACTTTCACACATGGGAGAAGGAAAGGGCAACCCACTCCAGTGTTCTTGCCTGGAGAATCCCAGGGACGGCGGAGCCTGGTCGGCTGCCGTCTATGGGGTCGCACAGAGTCGGACACGACTGAAGCGACGCAGCAGCAGCAGCAGCAGTTCAGTTTATTTGTATCATTATAAAAACTTTTTTTTTCAACCTCTTTATAGACACTTTAGGCACAAAATTGTTCACATTTCTTCCACTGAAATGAAATACATTTGCAGTTCACCTGGTAAGGAAAGGGTTGCTGTGTCATGTGAAGTGATAGAATCTGACTTAAAGCCATCTCCCCTTGTAAACTGCTACTTTTATGAGGAACTGTTTTTATGAGGACAGGTCAGTTGTCACAGAAAGCATACATCTGACCACTAGCTCTCCATCTGTGCAGGTCCTTTAACCACACTATAGGTTTCATCTCCTGGGGCCTTCAAAATGTTCATGGAAATTTATCAAATATTTGTCAAATAAATATTTTTGACATCTCAAAAAAATAAGGGGGAAAATGAATTGGTTCCAAATATTATAAAGAAAGTCACAAAATTAAAACTAAGGTTTTTTATTTTTATTATTGTTGTTGTTAAATGCAATATGGAACCTGTGACTGCAAGCCAACTCTTACATTTCCATATGCATTTAATTAAATGTGGATATCAGTTCATTTTAATATACTTGATACGTTGTAAGTGGGGCACTAACAAGAATTCTCAGGACCACTAAAGTTCTTTGAAATGCCCAGTATTGAATTTGCTATGTGACATAGGAAGCTCAGCCTGGTGCTCTGTGACAGCCTAGAGGGGTGGGATGGGGTGAGGGGTGTGAGGGAGGTTCAAGAGGAAGGGGACATATGTGTACTTATGGCTGATTCATACTGTTGTGTGACAGAAACCAACACAACACTGTAAAGCAATTATCTATCCTCCAATTAAAAAAAAAAAAAAGCCCTGTATTTAGTTACTGAAATTCCAGAGTATTCAGTGTTACTTGTCACTTTTGCTTGGAAATAGTGATGAATTCCATTATATTCAAGTTTAGTTAAGGTTTTCTTTTTTCATTTTACCAAACAGGAGTGTGGATTTAGTAAATTCCTAATTGGCTTGCACTTTTGTGTGTTAAATTTGCTTTTTCTGTGAAGCCAGTTCCCAAACAAGATTAGAGAAATCCATATGCCAACAGAAATAGGTCTTTTTTTCAGTGCTCCTCTGTTGAAGTCTTATAATAGACCTTAATTATCCCCATGGCATCTGGAATGCAATAGCATTTATATTTCTTAATTTTTCTGAATAAAATTAAATCTGCTTCCTACACTCCTTCACCAACTCAAATGAAAAGTTTGGTTATCAGGGCTTCATTACCACTCTTGGATCTTACAAGAACCCCGGACTCCAGGAAAATGGAGGATAGCCCAATTGCGGTGGAGTATTTTCCTTATTTCACAGGCCTTTAAAGATATAAAAAACCACTAGTACTGCTGACAGCACATCAAACAATCCTTCACACCCTCACCAAACTCAGCCAAGGAAACTTTTGCTGGGACCCTCATGTTTTATCTGCTTGGTTCCTAGTTTCATAGGCACAGAGTCACTCCCATCTGAGGTTCTACCACCTCTAGAATTGCATTGAGGCTGCTTCATGCCTCTGTCCAGGTTCAGGAAAACGAACCACCCTACAGGGTCAGGCTTCTTTCATCCATCCACAGAACATCAGGTGTCCATCTGATTCTCTTTTGGGCAACGTAGCCTATTCCCTTGATGGCCCTAGTGCAGTGTTTCTCCTAGTATGATCTATAGCAAATGGTACCCCATAAATCATCTGCTTGTGCTTAACCAGTTTCATATGAAAAACAACATCCAAGCAATTTTCCCACCCATTTCACAAATTGGAAATGTAAGATTAAGTATTACTTTTACAGCAGTCCCTTTATTGAATTCTTTGTAACAGGGGTCCCCAACCTTCGGGATCTCATACCTGATGATCTCAGGTGGAGCTGATGTATTAATAATAATAGAGATGAACTGCATAATAAATATAATGCATTGAATTGTCCACGCCCCGAGGTCGTGGAAAAATGTCTTCCATGAAACCAGTCCCTGGTGCCAGGAAGATTGGGGACCGCTGCTTTATAATATACCAAAGCTTACTGTGAACCCCCTGATGGAAAAGGTACCAAAAGGGCATGAGATGAGACGGAGTCTAAGAAAAGACTAATGTAAAAGAAAAGCCTTTGGTGGTCTCGTTGGTAGCATTAACTAATGAGAACTCTTCTAACGGGCTGCCACAGGCTCCTGTGTTACTCATCGCTTTCTGTTTTTCAGCTTCCCCGATGAATAGACTGCAAAGCAGCTGAAGAAGCAGCTTTATTACTCAAAAGGAAATGTTGACACACCTGGGGATTTGAGCGTGTGAGATGAAGGGCCCAGCTTTACACCACTTAAAGTGATAACATGGTTGATACTAAGTGAACTCGTGTAACAAAATCTACTCTTTTTAAAAGCCCCCTGGCACTAGTCCTCCTGAACATTGTGAGACATTTTAGGAAAAGCTAGGAAACATTTTTAAGATAAAAGACTGAGTTTAGACAGTGGGATAAAAGCTATCTTGTAAAACTTAAACTCATATTCTTTTCCCCGGGTAAACCTTCCCAGGAACACTCAAATTCTGCCTAACATGTTACAGAAGTATTGGTATGTTCCTTTTCTTCCAGACGTTAAGGTAGGTAATAGATCTGATATCAGGAATCATAAACTACCTTGCAAAGCAGTGCAATACAACCAGGAACAAGAATGATTTTTTAAAAAATTTATTTGGCTGTGCCGGGTCTTAATTGAGGCATGCGGGATCTTTATTTGCAGCGTGCAAACTCTTAGTTATGGAATGCAAGATCTAGTTCCCTGACCAGGGATAGAATCCAGGCCCCCTGCATTGGGATCACAGAGTACTAACCCCTGGACCATCAGGGAAGTCCTCGGGACTTTTTTTAATGTTGCTCTTTTCAGTTCCCTAGCAAGCAGCACCATAGTGGTCCCTCCGTAACTGCTTTTGCCTTTTAATCCATCCTATGCAATTAACACCTCATTCTACCCAACTCTGTTCTCTATACTTGACTCTTTGACACTTTATTTTGCCTGTATAAAATACAGTTAATTATCACGCTGTCTTCTCACTAATTGCTATTTGAGATTATTTTATTTCCCTAACTAAATTTTAAACATCTTATGAACAAAAAGTATTGAAACTCTTTGACATACCATGATAACTAAAAGAGGCCTGTGCTCAGTCTCTCAGTCATGTCGAACTTTTTTGTGATCCCCATGAACTGTAGCCCACCAGGCTCTGCTGTCCATGGGATTTCCCAGGCAAGAATACTGGAATAGGTTGCAGTTTCCTTCTCCAGGGGATCTTCCCAACCCAGGGATGGAACCCACGTCTGCTGCATTAGCAGATGGATTCTTTACCACTAGTGCCACTGGAGAAGGCCTATGTGACCTAATACCTATACAGTTATACAATCACTAATTACTTAACTTTAAGGGTTTGTTTAATAATTTACTTTATTTTATTTATTTGACTGTGTCAGGTCTTAGTTATGGCATGTGGGATCTAGTTCCAGAAGTAGGGATTGAACCCGGGCCCACTGCACTGGAAGTGAGAAGTCTTTGCCACTGGACCACCAGCAAAGTCCCTGACTCTTAGGTTTAAACCATATATCAAAAATAAAATTGCATTTCTTCTTAATTTTTTTTCCTTCAAAATTAGATATAGCCTCAGAGGTACTGCAAAATATTAAGGTTAGTTGTTGTGATATATTTGTTGTGATTTTTTTTTTCTTTTAAAAGTCCGTTTTAGAAAACACTGGTCTGAAAAGTGTCATCACCCCCAGAGAGATAATGGAATCACAGAAGAGCAAAGCTAAAATGGATATTCACGTAGACATAGAATTGCTTTAGTTCCAATTTGAGTTCTTAAATTGGATTTAAGAAGGATAGAACCATTTTGCAGGCCTGTGTGGAAGAGTTAAATCTGGGGCAGGTGGAAGACTAACCATACGAAGAACAAGACCAGGTCAAAGGTCTTCCTGTGAGAGAGGCTTCCTCACCCTGCCTGATGAAACCCTCAGTGTTTGTCCCGACTCTCAAAGCACAGAAAAGTGCCCAGCTTCACACAGGCCCCGGATCCTGTCAGCTCTGTGATTAGAGACCAGATCACTGAATTGCAGGCAGATGACCTCAGTTGCTGACTGAATCTGTCAGGTTCACTTTTGGTGTCTTCAAATCGTTTTGTGAATAGCCAATCTCTCCTTCCTTCCCTCCTGTCTGGTTTGCATCACTGACAAATTCCACTTTTCCTCTCTTGAAAAAGACATTCTTCCTGGGCCCTGCCCCTGTGGAACAACATAAACCACTTGGAGATGAGCTGGAATGCAGCCTTCATCATTAAACAATGGTAAGTGGTTGAGATAAAGCACCCAATAAAGCAGCTGGAAGGAGAAAAGGCAGAAAGAATGTGTGCTTTCTTCTGCAGCAGAACACCCCATCCATCAGCTGAAAAGGAAATCTGGGACCTGGCTTCAAGTTTTCATTAAAATGCAATAGGGCATCCGGAAGTCTGATTTGGACCAACAACAATGAGATATTTTTCTTATAGTTCCTTTCCTCTGAACAGCCTTGCTATGGGCTTCAGAGCCCTCTCTATGACCAAATTGAGTGAAGTTGCTTTTTCCTCCTCTCTTTGAACCTGGAGCTTTGGGTAGGGCAGCGAAGTAAGCAGAAATGAAATTGCCAAACTTATGGTTCTCAAGTAAATGAGATTTTCTCTAATGCTTACCAACTGTCACCAGGTCAGATGGATTTTTCTGCTTGAAGTCCCTGGATGCATTAATTTCTCTGCCATCTAGGGTATCCTTCTGGAAGCAACCCCAGCAGTCAGAAAAACATAAGAATAAAATGCATAGCACAACTGGTGCACAAAAGGACAGTAAAGAATAAAAAGTGAGGCAAGGGCAAGAAGAAAGGTCTTTAGACAAGCATGCCATTTGCTTGGTTTTTGACTCAGAGGGCAATTCACACAGAGCTCAACTCAGACCTACCAGGGAATGGCATAATGTGCTGGGGTTGGGTCGGCTGAACTAGAAATCCTAAAAGGCAATAGCATGTCCTCATTTCTTCAATCATCTAGTGTGGTGACTTAAAAAAAAAAAAAAAACCTTTCTGAAGCAAAGAAACCACAATATATAAAACAGCTGGCAGTGACCCCTCGCTGGCTGAGTTGGGGTCTCATGAGCAGGGGGCCTCCTCTCCCCAGGTAGCAGCCCATACACGCTTTCAAAAAGGTATGGGGTTGGAAGCATGAAAGACACCATTCTAGAAGGTGTTAGTAATCCAGGAAGTGGCAACACAGGATTTCATTTTTTTGAATACAGATGACTGACATCTAAGTTAGAGGGTAAGGAGACATCCTCTGTAAGGCACTCATGTACAATTTCTTACTCATTTTAGTTTCTTGAGCTAAAGATTAGTAACACTTTTAATAGATACCACAAGTCTTTATCACCTGCCGTCTAACTGTCATCATCTTCCTTCCTTCAAAACACATTTCAACATTTATTGAATGCCTCTAGTGTCCAAGGTGCAAGGTGCTAGCTGGTTATTAAAAATATAAATAAGGACAGTGTTAGTAAGTGGTAGTATTAGTAATAACAACAACAAACACTTCTGTAGCATTCGTTTAGAGCCGGGCGCTACTCTTAAGATTTTCAAATGTGTTAAGTCATTCTGTCATCTAAACAACCCTCTAGGAAAGATATGCATATTATTTCCAATTTACAGATGGAGAAACTGAGGCACATGAAGATTAAGTAAACTGGCAGAAATCACATATCTAACAAGTGGCAGAGCAGAGACTTGAACCCAGGCAGTCTGGCTCCTGAATCTGCTTTAGGTATGATTGCTGCATGTGTACTATCTTTGGGATTTATTGTCTATGCTGCAATACGGAAGTCTCTGCTCCTAGAGCTTTCAAAGTCTATCTCCTTTCTGGAACTTATTAAAGGACTGTGGGCATTGTCTACATGAGAAAGGCTAATGACATTCAGGGACAACTGAAGGACAGTTGGAGATTTTCTACTACCAGGAGAGAGGATCGTGGGAGGAGATCATGGAAGGGTCGTGCCTTGCCAGTTAGGCAGGCAGGGGCTTTGGAGCATTGAGATTCAAGCTATTACTACAAATGTGACACACATATAACCATCCCTGCGTGAAGCATGGGACTTAAAAATTGCATATATAACATTTTGAATTTTAATCCAAATGAATGTTCAGTCTCTGTTATTTGAAAAGGAATGATGGCAGAGTTATATTTCAATAGATAGATCTTTGGGGCCTCTGTAATTCATACTCTTCCATCTTTCTTAAGTTGGCAAACATTTATTGAATGTTGCCATTCTTTACTTTATCTTCCCCCTAAACAACCACTGAATTATCTTGGGTACATGAGCCAGTTAAGGGTTACTGCATTCCCAGAGAATAACAGGTCTCAGTATATTCCATATTCCTGTTCAAACTTTTCCATATCTAATTAAAAGGGACAATTGCAGCTGACATCATCATTCTTTCTTCCTGATGTGAATGTGGAAGGGCTGTCTGGAGCAGTAGCAGCCATCTTGTAAAGAGGAGGAAACAACTATGAGAACAAAAATGATACAAAGAAATTAGATCCAAATGGCACTTCTGAGCAGTTAAAAAGAACAACAATGGTTCTACATCAAGCTTTCTTGTTATGGTAGATGCTACTGATATTTAGGCCACTATTTGTTGAGTAATCTGTTCTAACAGCTAAATACCTTCTTAGCTAATACACGGGAATCATGGGAAACCCATAGCTGCTATTCCTGTCATTTCTCAATAAGAATCTCTTTTTTAAGACAATAGCATGAAGCGACTTAGCAGCAGCAGCAGCGTGTACTTGAGTAATGAGTCAGGTTTTTTTTTTTCCAGAATGACCTTGACATGTCTCTTCACAGAAATTAATGTTGCCATCACAGCTGACATACATTTGGCAAGAACAATAAGTCCACTTCCATTCTTATCCAGTTTAGATTCCATGATCATCATTACAGTCAGCTTTGAAATTACCTTCCTCTCTAAGCCCCACTCCACTCTCATATTCAATTGACAAAACCCCAGCCATAGAGAAATCCAACCATCCCCATCTCCTTGTGGGCAGCCAAATTACTAAATGTAGACTGGTATCATATTAGGGTCATACTTAAAAATCTCAAAGGGGCCCTCAACTCTGCACCCAAATCTAACTACATTTCTTGAGGGCTTACTTTTCCCCTCTCAGAGATAGCTTTTATGCCCTCTTCTCTCTTCTCCACTTTCTCATTTAAAAGCATATCCCTTTCTGCTCCACCCTTGCTACTCAAGATGGTCTTTGGGCCAGCAGCAGCAACATCACCTGGGAAACTGTTAGAAATGCACAATCTCAGCCTCCCCCGTGGCCTGCTGAATCAGTCTGCCATTTAACAAGCTTCCCGGGGTGGGGTGAGTGGTGTAACTGGCCCAAGCACAGCAACATGTGAAGAGTACTGCTCTTGACTTTATTCCTTCTTAAGAACTTTGTTCACTTTGTCATTCTCAGTCTCCTGAGTCTTCATTTACTTTTCCCTTAACTCCTTAATTCCCATCAGTAAATACCATCTAGTACTTCCTATCTAAGAAAATCAAAACTCTCCAGCACCCATGTTTTCTCCAGTGACTACTCCCTTACCCGCTCCCCTTTACCAAGTCCTTGAATTAATTCTCCATATTTGCTGCCTCAACTTCCTCCTGTTCCATTCACTCCTGAACCCAATCTGATTTCTGCCTCTTCTATTCCACCCAGACAACCCTTATGAAAGTCATTCATCACCTCCATACAGCAAAACTCAATGGTCCCTTTTCTGATCTCGCCTTTGGGAACTCACAGCTGAGCTGTCCTTAATTTTCAGATACTCTTACACTCTCCTTCCAGAGCCTGCATTCTCCAGGATTTCCCCCTTAGCAGCTTCTCCATAGTCTTTTTTGCTAACTTATCTTCCTTTGATGCTTAGTTCCTCAGTCTTGTCCAACTCTTTGTGACCTCATGGACTGCAGCCTGCCAGGTTCCTCTGTCCATGGGATTCTCTAGGCAAGAATAATGGAGTGGGTAGCCATTTCCTTCCCCAGGGGATCTTCCCAACCCAGGGATCGAACCCAGGTCTCCCGCATTGCAGACAGATTCCTCACCATGTGAGCCACCAGGAAAGCCACCTCCCTTCCTTTCCCTCACCATTAATTATTGCAGTTTCTAAGACTTCATCCTGTATCTCTTCTCTACCTTGTCCTCAGGTACACATCCCATTTCATGGCTTCACCAAAAGCTAATGTTTCCCAAATAATCCCCAGGCTCTGAAATCCTTCCTAGTATATCTCCATATTGATCTAAAAATTGTCCTCCTTAAAACTGAGATTTTGATTCCTCTCCTGCCTCTCAAGGGCTTCCCTGGTGGCTCATTCAGTAAAGAATCTGCCTGCACTGCAGGAGACCTGTGCTCAGTCCCTGGGTTGGGAAGATGCCCTGGAGGAGGGCATGCAACCCACGCCAGTATTCTTGCCTGGAGAATCCCCATGGACAGAGGAGCCTGGTGAGTTACAGTCCATGGGGTTGCAAAGAGTGGGACACAACTGAGTGACTAAGCACAGTACACCACCTCTCAAAAACCTTTCCTCCCCTAGTTTTCTCCATCTCGATATATAATACCACTCTCCATCTGATAATGTAAGCCAGAGACTTAGGAATCATTCTTGGTGCATCTTCCCCTCACCCCTACAACATATATGTCAGTAACACTACCTGGGGCTCAACCCTGTCTTTGGAGCTAAGCCTCCAAAACACATCTCACATTAATCTTTGTCTCTCTGTTTCTCCACCCTACCTGAGACTCCATCATCTTCCACCTGAACCATTGTAAAGCCTCTTAACCAGACTCCCTTCTTTACCATCTTGCCTCCTCTAATCTGTTCTCCATACAGAAACCAAACTAGTCTTTTATTTTTTATTTACTTATTTATTTGGCTGCACTGGATCTTAGTTGTGTCATGCAGGAGCTTTTTTTTAAGCCGTGGTATACATCATGAGAAATGTTGGACTGGATGAAGCACAAGCTGGAATCAAGATTGCCGGGAGAAGTATCAATAGCCTCAGATATGCAGATGACACCACACTTATGGCAGAAAGCAAAGAACTAAAGAGCCTCTTGATGAAAGTGAAAGAGGAGAGTTAAAAAGTTGGCTTAAAACCCAACATTCAGAAAACTAAGATTACGGCATCTGGTCCCATCACTTCATGGCAAATAGATGGGGAAACAATGGAAACCATAACAGACTTTATTTTCTTGAGCTCCAAATTCATTGCAGATGGTTACTGCAGCCATGAAATTAAAAGATGCTTGCTCCTTGGAAGAAAAGTTATGAACAACCTAGACAGCATGTTAAAAAGCAGAGACATTACTTTGCCAACAAAGGTCCTTCTAGTCAAAGCTATGGTTTTTCTAGTAGTCATGTATGGATGTGAGAGTTGGACTATAAAGAAAGCTGAGCTCCAAAGAATTGATGCTTTTGAACTGTGGTGTTGGAGAGGACTCTTGAGAGACCCTTGGACAGCAAGGAGATCCAACCAGTCCATCCTAAAGGAAATCAGTCCTGAATATTCATTGGAAGGACTGATGCTGAAGCTGAAACTCCAATACTTTAGCCACCTGATGCAAAGAATTGACTCATCTGGAAAGACCCTGATGCTGGGAAAGATTAGAGGTGGGAGGAGAAGGGACGACAGAGGATGAGATGGTTGGATAGCATCACTGACTCAATGTACATGCGTTTGAGTATGCTTCAGGAGTTGGTGATGGACAGGGAAGCCTGGCATGCTGCAGTCCATGCGGTCGCAAAGAGTCGGACACGAGTGAGCAACTGAGCTGAACTGAACTGATGTGAGATCTTGCTCCCTGATCAGGGATCGAACACAAACTTCCTGCATTGGGAGCTCAGAGTCTTAGCTAGTAAACCACCAGGGAAGTTCCCCCAAACTCGTCTTTTAAATATATAAATTTGATAAAGCATATGACCTGTGTAGAACTCCTCAATGGCTTCTCTCGTTGCATTTAGAATAAAATTCAAATGTCTATGAACTATCTGTATGAGGTGACGCCTGCCTACTTCTCTGCCATTCTCCCTCTCTCTCTCCTGCTGTATTCAGCTTCCCTTCACTTTTTTGCACGCGAGTCTTTTGCACATCTGGGAAAATACTGTTTTCTCTTCCTGGGTCCTTCTGATCCTTCGGGAACCAGCTTAGATATCTCCCATCTAGATACTCCTTCCTTGTCAACCATACTTGAATACTTCCTGACACACATTCCCTTTACTCTCTGCACTAAACCCTCTTTCCTTTGAACTCCATTCTATGTGGTATTAAGGAATGTGCTGAACTAGGTAGCATGAAGACTGGTGTGTATTAAGGGCTGATCTCCACCTCTTGCCGGGAGAAAGGCGCTGAAGGTAGCAATTCAACAGGACTGACTGGACTGGCTCTCTCCCACGCACAGTGTCACTGCAGGTTGAAAGCACTGCTGTTGGCCAATACATCCTGAGTCATTATGCCACTAGGGCCAGTGAGCAAGACCTCACTCTTGTGGGTGGGGTAGGTTTTCCCCACATGCAGAAGGCAGTGCCACTGTCAACAATCTGGGTTGCTTCTGGAACAGGAAATAAGGCTTGGAGAGGTAGGCCTTAGACTCAAGGAACTAAAAATTGCGTGCCTTCCTTGGGCCTTGGCTCTCACCACTGGACACACCTAGTGAACTCAGAGCCCACGCCAGCCCACACACAGGTACATGAGGCTCTGCTCAGAAAGCCAGAAAGGGCTCTTCTTTCAGGTTTGAGAAGGAATTGTAAAGGGAAGAGCAGCCTCCATCTCACCTCATGAGGCCAGACTGGTGTTTGATGCGGTGACTGGAAGGAGACAGAGCCCTGGGGCTTTGAAAGTGATGAGGCATGGTGATGAACAAAAGTTCTAGGGACCCGTTTCTGAGCGCTCAGCAGGACCTGGTGTAACTGGGGCCACTGGGGCTTCTTGTCCCCAGAGGACAAGAACCTGGTCCCTCCCATTACAATGCATTACTTAATATATATGAAATCATATTTCTAGTCATAGACTAGTGAGACCTCTTGTTTAAGGTGACATTTCTTGATTTAAAACTAGCATTTTGTGGTTTAATCCAAAATTTTAGATGCTGGAACAGAAACTCAAAGTAGCTTATGCAGAACTGGAAACTTCTTGGCCCATGCACCTGTAAAGGAGTAGCTGGGAGCCTGGGGCTCAACCCTGTCAAGGACCCAGTGCAGCCTTCTGTCTCCTGGCTTTGCTTTTCTCTGTTCTGGCTTCATTTTGAGGGAGACCCCTCCTCTGTGACAAAGATAATACTTGCCAGTCCTACGTTTTACCCACCTTACAGTTAACATTCTCAAAGGAAGCCTTAAAAAGGGCTATGTCCCTGAAAGCTCTCACAAATATCCTGCAGAGGACTGTGATTGGCTTAGGTCACATGCCCACACCTGAAGCAATCAGGTGCAAGCTAAAGGGCTGGGCCAGCCAGGGCTGGGTACCAGAGGAGTTGAGACCGTGTGGTCAGAGTTGTTGTTCAGTCGCTAAGTCGTGTCCAACTCTTTGTGACCCCCAGGGACAGCAGCACCCCAGGCCTCCCTGTCCTTCACTATCTCCTGGAGTTTGCCCAAGTTCATGTTCCACTGAATCGGTGAATAGGGGGTTGCTATTCAACCATCTCATCCTCTGCCACCCTCTTCCCTTTTGCCTTCAGTCTTTCCCGACATCAGGGTCTTTTTCATGGCGAATAGAAAAGGGAAAAGTGCAAGCAGTGGTTGAAGAGTGCCACCCAGTAGGGAAAGAGCAGCTTGCTCCTGAAAGGAAAAGATGCCAAAATGACAAAAAGTAACATGTCTTTTTCAGTGAAGAGCATATAAATAGCTGAAAATGTAACCAAAAGCTTTACCAGTAGAAATGAAGATGATATACAGATATGCAGACTACCAGTGCAGAGGAACTAGGAAAAAGGAAAAATAGGAAAAGAGGGAAAAAAGAAAAGGGATGACAAAAAGCAGAAAAAAATTTAAATGTCTTGATTTCAAAATAACCAAAGAGCCAAGCATATGGTTGAGGTGTAAAAATGATTCCCAGAGCTGAAGCCCTGGGATATACAACTGAAGACAGTATCACTCCCTTCAGCTCCAAGGGAGGAAAGGTGGCTATTCAAACTGGAATTTGAGGTGCCAGGAGAAAAGTCTTGCATATGAAATTCACAGATTTTTAATTTGTCCTCTATTATGCCCTGAAAATTGCATTTCTATGCAGGATATCTATATTTTAAGATATTCATAGATGTTCCAGGAATGGCAAATAGGCCAAGAGCAGCAACTTTCCCTGAAGCAAGCTACCAGCAGGATTTATATGTGATCAAACAAGCACAGTTTTCACCTAATACCCAGGGTGGCCACAGACTCAGACTCTCCATGTTGGTGATGGTCTTGAGAGACACTCTGGGGAGGTCTTACCACAAGCTTTAAATCAGGCCTCAGACTGCTACCTCACCAGTCAGTCTCTGGAACAACAGCCCGGCTGTGGAATCCTGTTACAGATAAATACCTGGAATGAAGGCAGATTTCATAGACCAGAAATCATCCCGTAGCGAGCATATCTTCACTTCTGAATCCCTTAAAAAATAAGGAGGGACAGACTACTAGGAAGGAATGTACAGAGAATGAAAAAGATTTTAGACTATATTACCATGGGCACCTTATTTAAAAAAAAAAAATACCTGCAGAAATTATCGTAGCAGCACAGTAGACATAAGACTCTTTGGCTGTCACGTGACAGAAGAATGAATGCGAAAAAGCCATCACGGCAGCAGAAAGATGTATTTTATTTTCAGCATTTCCATTCATCATCTTCCCTCCACAGTCCCTTGGTCCCTTGTTGACAGTCATCTTCATGTACAGCATCTGCAGTGCTGGAGTTCTCCCTGGTCAGCAACTCTTTTGACTGACACAACATCTAGCAATGTGAAAAAGAGCAAGAAGTCTGGAATGGGCGAGGTGTGTCCACAGGGCTATGTGAGTGGGGAAAAGGAAAAAAAGGAGAATACAGGTGTGTCTCAGCTAACCCCTCAGGGGTCTAATCAGTTCTATGAGAAATCATCAAAACAACCATTCCATTAAACACCAGCCATCATCACCGTTAAATCATTTTCTAGGCGCCACTCATCTTTCAACTTCAAGAGCTAGGACACTGTATCACTTGGTTCTGAAAATACAATACTAGGAAATACCACATCTTGCAGATTCAGTTTAATCAGCCCTATCTTGAAATAGCTGTTTACCGATTTTGCATAATATAATTAAATGCCCAAACACTATATTTAAGAAACATTAAAACTATCATGTATGTTATGGGAGTTGGGAAATTCCCAATTTAGAATGTCTAATAGTGTTGCAAAAATAAGATCCACCATGAGGACAGCAAAGTGGAATCAGAATTAGAAAGTATGGTTCCCCTGCTATTAAGTATTACAATTCATGAAGAATACAAGAGGCAGGAGCTCAAGGAGGCTTAAAAATCTGGTTCAACACTTCCTCCTTTAGTGAATCTAATCCTGAAAAACTAAACTTGGTATTAGGTTTCAGAAGCTCCTAGCTATGAGGGTTTTTCAGGAAGAGGAAGAAGATGTGGTAGAGCAAGCTGGTCATTTCTTCCACTTTCCAGACTATCCATTCCTTCTCTGCTATCTGCCATCTCACCACTCCCTTCACCATCAGATAGGAAACCTTGGGGTCTTTGATTTCTTCCTCTTCCCTAAAGCATATCTTGGACAGGCTCATATCTAAACATTCCCATCCATTCCATATGGCATCATCCTGGTAAGGCCCATGTCATGTGAGGCTGTATCTTCTCTAGCCTATTACAAAGGGTCTCTCAACTAGTCTGCTACCCTCCAATATCATTTTACTACAGCCTTTGATATTCATGCTATTGAGCTAGCTTCTAAAATGTATATACTTCATTCCCACCAACCCCATCTGTATACCTCAGATGCTTGTAGATGAAATTCAAGTTTTCATGCCTGTTTTTTAATGTTTTGAAGATTCTGTACTTAAATACTCTCAGTCAAATCCATCTACTTCTTCTTCCTTAATAGAGTAGGTAATTAACCTGGCACAGTGCTTGATGTATATAAGGGAGAACAAGAAATATTAGCTTACCTTCCTTGGAATAAAAGAAAGCTATTATTATTCCTGGGCTTCCCAAGTGGTGCTAGTGGTAAAGGATCCACCTGCCAATGCAAGTGACACAAGTGGGTTTGATAGCTGGGTCAGGAAGATCCCCTGGAGCAGGAAATGGCAACCCATTCTGGTATTCTTGCCTGGAAAATTCCATGGACAGAGAAACCTGGTGAGCTCTAATAATGGGGCCACAAAAAGTCAGACACAATAACACACACACACTGATGGCCGATGTGGGATCTCTCTCCTCACCCTACCTCACACTCCTAGACCTTTGCCCATATCATTCCTCCTCTCTAATGTCCTCCCTTCTCTTTGCCATTTGTCAAAATTTGAACTTTCCTCTAGGGCTTCCCTGGTGGCTCAGAGGTTAAAGCATCTGCCTGGAATGCGGGAGACCAGGGTTCAATCCCTGGGTTGGGAAGATCCCCTGGAGAAGGAAATGGCAACCCACTCCAGTATTCTTGCCTGGAGAACCCATGGAGGGAGGAGCCTGGTAGGCTACAGTCCATGGGGTCACAAAGAGTTGAACATGACTGAGCGACTTCACTTTCACTAGGAGATCAAGTTCCATCTCTTCCATGAAGACTTTTCTCCTCAGACCACTGTGGTTATTCTCTCTCTAAACTTCTGCAACAGCTTGTTGAAAGCAATATTTGGTTCCCTCCCAAGTGAAAGGAAGCTGGTATATGTACCCACCAACTTCCGTCTATCATTGGTTGAGATCTGTTCCCAGGAATATTGATGCTTTGGCATTTTGACCTGCCTCGTGCATGAGGTAAGAGGAAAGTCATCAGACAGAAAGCACCAGGTCTTGCAGTAGAACGCTGCAGGAATGTTGAGTGCCCAGGTACATGAGAGAGAACATCCTTTCATGGCATTAGGTGTAGAAAAGTTTCCCCAGTGAATTTCTTGGGTTTCAGGTACACCTCTGTCTGCCCCCATATTTCTCAGTAACCATATCCCATCAAAGTGTCAGTGTTAGTAAGTATTTAACTCTAGTAACTCCTTTCTCTACCTACTACACCACAAGCAGGAAGAGCCCTACATAACTCAGCAGCAGTGGATTCGTGTGATATTCTGAGAAATATCAATACAATTGATATTTTTGGATTATATTCTGCCAGAGATCTGAACAGTGCATGTAGCCCTTGGGCAGGAATCTGATTGGTTATAGTGATTTGTTTGTCCCAGGTGAATGAAATATTTTGGGTTTCTACTTCCTGATGCAGCCTGAAGGGTTTATGTACTAATAAGTGGTTACATACCAAATACAAGATGCTCTGGTGCTACGTTCTGGTAAAAACATTTCATCCCGCACAGTTACTGTGATTGAGGTTATTAAGTTTATGGAGGTCCTCCGTGATTTGCCATGAGCTACCTGGGTTTTTTCAAGGACTACATTAGTATATCAAATGTGATAGGAAACACAGAACACCTGGATTTATCATCTGCCTGAAACATATCTACAGAATCTTTGACATCTTAATGGAGATACTAGGAATGAAAAACAAAGCTTCCTTCAACTGGCAGGTATTGGAGACTAGATCCACCTTGGTTCAATCTGTGGGTTTGTTCTGGGAAAACCACCAGAATACAGACTACCCCAGAAACGCAGTATCAACCCACACAGAATAATGGAGAACTACACTGAATTGTTGTATTTCATTTACAGTAATAAATCTTAAAACAGAGCAGTGATTCATGCAAATGGTAGACACCATTACTAGAAACAAGGTCTTTGAGATTCTCTGGCTATATGTTGCTAAACTGTTAAAAGAAAAAAATAAAATTACCCATGTCAGAAGCAGAGAATGCTTGAAGAGATATGGGGCTAGGACCTCAAAGTATGAAGCAAAAATGGTACAAGCCTACATCCTAGTCTCACTCAGGAAGAGTATCATTTGTTACCCCTGGACCAGGCTAAAGCTTACCCTTGACTATTGATAGTGTTAGGGCTTTCCAGGCAGTGCTAGTGGTAAAGAACCTGCCTGCCAATGCAGGAGACATAAGAGACACAGATTCGATGCCTGGATTAGGAAGATCCCCTGGAGGAAGGCATGGCAACCCACTCTAGTATTCTTGCCTGGAGAATCCCGTGGACAGAGGACCCTGGCAGGCTACAGTCCATGGGGTTGCAAAGAGTCAGAGATGACTGAAGCAATTTATCACCCATGCACACAACTCAGACTTTGGGGAATACACTCATGGATTCTGATATCATTTTTCTGGTGGAGATAAAAAGCCAGGGTTGGACTTTCCCTCGGGAGATACGTTGTTTCCACCGAGTGGTCCTGGGAAGAGTTAATTCCTAGGATTAAATAAAGACTAAAGAAAGAGTCAGGCTCTCAAGGAACTAATACTTGGAGAAGGAGATAAGCAAAGAAACAAATGATCATTAAAATAAATAATTGAAAGCAAGAACAAGAGAACTGGGTTATTATTATTTTCATTACAAGTTTGGCTGCCCAAACAGGTTTAGCCTGAAATCCTACAAACCAGTTCCACAGAAGGGAAACACACAACCCATATCAAGGACCCATAAAACTAGGAAGCAACCATTTTACCCTGCAAAATAATTTCCAAGGTGATGAAAACTAGGCCAAGAAGAAGTGAGCTAAGGAGCAAAAGAGATCAAAACAGAAGCGGTGGTTATATTGGGTTTTCACTTCACAAAGTCTCTGATGGAAAAAAATAACTCTAACTGACTGTCCCGTATTTATATTAATGCTGCTGGAGGATTCCTGAGACACTAAATAGCAGGTTGCTATCTGACCAGCTTCAGGGACTTGTTTGAAGGGACACGTCTGTGACAAGTACTCCCCTAGTTGCCCCCTCCTACTGCTCCTTAGGGTCAATGGGGGCCTCCACAAGGTATGGATTTCTGCAACCTATTCATCAGAATAGGAAGTTTTCTCTTCACACATCTTCAGTTCAGTTCAGTTCAGTCGCTCAGTCATGTCCGACTCTTTGCGACCCCATGAATCACAGCACGCCAGGCCTCCCTGTCCACCACCAATTCCCAGAGTTCACTCAAACTCATGTCCATCGAGTCAGTGATGCCATCTAGCCATCTCATTCTCTGTTGTCCCCTTCTCCTCCTGCCCCCAATCCTTCCCAGCATCAGAGTCTTTTCCAGTGAGTCAACTCGTCGCATGAGGTGGCCAAAGTATTGCAGTTTCAGCTTTAGCATCAGTCCTTCCAATGAACACCCAGGATTGATCTCCTTTAGAATGGACTGGCTGGATCTCCTTGCAGTCCAAGGGACTCTCAAGAGTCTTCTCCAGCACCACAGTTCAAAAGCATCAATTCTTCGACAATCAGCTTTCTTCACAATCCAACTCTCACATCCGTACATGACCACGGGAAAAACCATAGCCTTGACTAGACGGACCTGGACCTTTATTTTGCAACACTATTTGATGTAACCATTGATTTCTAAGGCAAATATACCTACTAAAGTTAGTTAGTAGGTATATGCAGATGACACCATTTAAATGGTAGAAAGCAAAGAGAAACTAAAGAGCCTTTTAATGAAGGTGAAAGAGGAGAGTGAAAAAGCTGGCTTGAAACTCAACATTCAAAAAATGAAGATCTTGGCATCCAGTCCCATCCCTTCATGGCAAATAGATGAGGGGGAAAGTGGAAACAGTGACATATTTTATTTTCTTGGGCTCCAAAATCACTTCAGACAGTGACTGCAGCTATGAAATTAAAAGATGCTTGCTCCTTGGAAGAAAAGCTATGACAAACCTAAACAGCATATTAGAAAGCAGAGACATCACTTTGATGACAAAAGTCCATATAGTCAAAGCTTTGATTTTTCCAGTAGTCATGTATGGGTGTGAAAGTTGGACCATAAAGAAGGCTGAGCACTGAAGAATTGATGCTTTTTAACTGTGGCATTGGAGAAGACTCTTCAGAGTCCCTTGGAATGCAAGGAGATCAAACCAGTCGGTCTGAAAGAAAATCAGTCCTGACTATTCACTGGAAGGACTGATGCTGAAGCTGAAGCTCCAATTCTTTGGCCACCTGACGTGAAGAGCCAACTCACTGGAAAAGACCCTTATACTGGGAAAGGTTGAGGACAAGAGGAGTACTGGGTGACAGAGGATGAGATGGTTGGATGACATCCCTGACTCAATGGACATGAGTTTGAGCAGACTCTGGGAGATAGTGAAGGACAGGAAAGCCTGACATGCTGCAGTCCATGGGGTCACAAAGAGTCGGCCTGACTCTTTGACTGAGTGACTGATCAACAACAGCAACAAAACTAGTTAGAAAACCAACAGTTCATGCAATGGTACAGTCACCCTTTCCTCCAGAGCATATGCTCATAGACCCAAAGGGCATTCTTATTATTCTGCCACCACTTAATAGATCCTAATTATTGCCAAGTCTGTTATGATAGAAAATAAGTATGTTAGCCCCATCTTTATGTAACATAAAAAGATGCTAAACGTGACACCTCGGGATTTGGTACCTTCTCTGCACAGTACCTTCTTTACCCCTTGGTCCACAGTTCTGTCAGATGTCCTCCTTTAGTCTGAATCCAACGGATAAAGCCACCACTTTGTCTACTTTCAGCAGTTGTGGCTATCATATAAGGAAATACATGAGTTACATTAACATGCAGTGAGTGCCTACAGTGTCCTGAACTATATTAAAAATGAGGAGTGATGGCCCCAAGGAATAAGCTCTTATTTTCTTTGAAGCTCAGAATCTGTGTGAGGAATAGATTAAAACCATCCAGTACATAGTTCACCTTCCAACTGTAAACTGGAAAGATGAATAACTTATAAGAATACTTTATTTTGGTTCTGGGATTTATTTTTGTGCTAACCTGTCGAGGTATGGATGAAATTCTGGGAATTCATAAAACTTCAGTCAAAATATCGAAACCACAAGGTGAAGCTCTGACTCTGCCAGGAAGGTGTTCAATTTCCCCTTCACAGGCCATTCCAGACTGAAGAGGCCATCTGTGTGTATTCAGGGGACTCCAGGAAACAGAAGGCTTTTGGGGGGATTCTGGAGATGATGCAGGGAAGTTTGAGTGTGACTAAGGAAGGCTGTAGGCATGTGAAATGGAGGCACTAGGGGTAAAGAACCTGCCTGCCAGTGTAGGAGACATAAGAGACTCGGGTTCGATCCCTGGGTCGGGAATATCCTTGGAGGAGGGCATGGCAACCCACTCCAGTATTCTTGCCTGGAGAGTCCCATGGACAGAGGGGCCTGATGGGCTACCATCTGTGGGGTTGCAAAGAGTCAGACACAACTGAATTGACTTAGCCCACATGCACAGGCAAACTTGAGGATCCCTAAGATAGATAGCACCAGGGGAAGTCATTACCACCCTGAGAACTGACCCTGAAGAAAGAAGGAGAAGTGTCACTGGAGCCTGGATGAGGTTAAAGAATGGAAGGGGATCCACTGCGGAGGAGCAATTATGGAAGGAATATCCATGAACAGACTGCAGTACCAAGCAGAGGGAGAAGGAAAGAAATACTTCCTACTCCTGCCCTTTGACCTCTTGCATTGCCTCACATTGGCCAAATACAACAAGAAGCCAGAGGTCGATAAAGCCCAGATTATGGAGGCTGGAAGGTCCCAAGTGGCATTAGTGGTAAAGAACCCACCTGCCAATGCAGGAGATGTATGAGACACAAGTTTGGTCCCTGAGTCAGGAAGATCCCCTGGAGGAGAGCGTGGCAACCCACTCCAGTATCCTTAACCTGGAGAATCCCATGAATAGAGGAGCCTGGTGGACTACAGTCCATAGGGTTGCAATACAACCAACTCAACCTTCAGTTGGACACAACTAAAGCAACTTAAGGGCTTCCCTGGTGGCTCAGAGGTTAAAGCATCTGCCTCCAACGCGGGAGACCCGGGTTTGATCCCTGGGTCGGGAAGATCCCCTGGAGAAGGAAACGGTAACCCACTCTAGTACTCTTGCCTGGAGAATCCCATGGACGAAGAAGCCTGGTAGGCTACAGTCCACGGGGTCGCAAAGAGTCGCACATGACTGAGCGAAGGAACGGAAAGCAACTTAGCACAGCACAAGGTCAGGGTAGAAGAAGGTGGAGAATGGATTTGGGGAAGGGGCAAAAGGTGAATGACCATCACAATCACCATCTAGACCAAAGCCAAGGCCAAATCCCAACCTCTATTGAATTGTCTTTTCTTGCTCTAAGATACTATTTCCCAAAATGGGGGAGAGGAGTAGGTCTGTGTATAACCTAATTTAACAAACACAGAATTAGCCCATTTAAACAGGTTTCACTACTTCAAGAATTTTCAAAGCTGTAAGAGGCTAAGCATCATAATTTTTTTTTCAGTAAATAATTGTTCAACACTATGAGGAACCAGACATTGGGCTGAGTGTTGGTGATACAATGGTGAACAGGAGAGACTCCTACGCCTTCAGTACTTACAGTCCGGTGGAGGGCAGACAATAAACAGGAAACAAAGAGCTAATTAATTATAGAACATTGATGACAAAGTTCTCAGAGAAAGATCAAATGTGTGGCATGTCTCAAAAGAAAGTTATTTAGCTTTAGAAACCCATATCTCTGGAAATTTCTTATGGAGGGAGGGGCTCTTTCAGAAAGGCAGTCTGATATTTGCTTCACTATTAGTTACATATTTTGGGTTTTAAATTTACATAATTAAATGCCTAATGCCTAGTTTTGATGACAGCTCTTTCACCCTGCTGGCCCTATACAGTCAGTCAGAGAGTAAATCAAATGCTTATGGAAAATGGATAGTGGGAAGGTAACATGAAAAAGGAGAAGCAATACCTTAGTTGTCAAAGCCACTTAAATCAACTTCACATTTTCCTTTCAGTGTAGACCTTGTAAGCCAACTTACATGTTAGTGAAATGGCCATGGGCTAGATGTATGTGAGGAAGATAAGCCTACATACCAGGTTCTAAGGCAAAGTCCAAAGTGATTTGACCAAGTGGTACAAAAAGCAGAAAGTAACTTCCAGGAGAATTTGTTTGTAATACACATTTATCTGACTTTCTGTTAGAGAATGGGTCTTGTTTTTTTGTTTTTTTTTTCTTGGTCATGCTGTGTGGCATGCAGGATCTTAGTTCCCCAACCAGGGATTAAACCCATGCCTCTAGCAGTAGAAACGTGAAGTCTTAACCATTGGACCACCAGATAAGTCCCAAGAATAGTTTTTTGTAAAAAAAACATGTGCGTCAGTTGTGGTAGATGCTGTTTGGTGCTCCACCTGGGAGCCCTTTGCTGGCTGGCTGGTGCCCACCACCCTGGCTGCTAGCAGTGTCGCCCACTAAGGGCTAACAGCTGCCCCTTCTCATGTCTCACTAACCCCTTCACCAAAGGGAATAGTCATGAGGTTAGGGCTCAACTCTATAGGAACCCCATCCTTCCCAAATTTTCCCCCTTCACACTCTCTCTAATAAATGTTTCCTAAAGAGCACTTCATAACCATGATCCTTGTCTTCATCAAGCTTCACAGACAACAGGGAATTAGAAGGGGTTTAGAAGATATCAATGGGGAAACAGTGTCAGACTTTATTTTTGGGGGCTCCAAAATCACTGCAGATGGTGATTGCAGCCATGAAATTAAAAGACGCTTACTCCTTGGAAGGAAAGTTATGACCAACCTAGATAGCATATTAAAAAGAAGAGACATTACTTTGCCAACAAAGGTCTGTCTAGTCAAGGCTATGGTTTTCACAGTGGTCATGTATGGATGTGAGAGTTGGACAGTGAAAAAAGCTGAGCGCTGAAGAATTGATGCTTTTGAACTGTGGTGTTGGAGAAGACTCTTGAGAGTCCCTTGGACTGCAAGGAGATCCAACCAGTCCATCCTGAAGGAGATCAATCCTGGGTGTTCATTGGAAGGACTGATGCTAAAGCTGAAGCTCCAATACTTTGACCACCTCATGCGAAGAGTTGACTCACTGGAAAAGACTCTGATGCTGGGAAGGGTTGGGGGCGGGAGGAGAAGGGGACGACCGAGAATGAGATGGCTGGATGGCATCACTGACTCTGTGGACATGAGTTTGAGTGAACTCCGGGAGTTGGTGATGGACAGGGAGGCCTGGCGTGCTGTGATTAATGGGGCCGCAAAGTCGGACACGACTGAGCGACTGAACTGAACTGAACTGAACTAGAAGATATCAGAGCAAGAAAGGCATCATGACCCTCTTTACTACCTGCGCTGTGCACTGGTCTTTCTATTGTGCCTCACTGAGTTCTAGCCACAGTGGCTATTTTAATAGTTTTCCATTTTGATTCATTTTCAAAAAGAATACGTGTAGGAAAGTTTATCGATTTAACTCTATTATCCACATCTATGAGAAGCTAAGTAAAGGAAATCAGTCCTGAATATTCATGGGAAGACTGATGCTGAAGCTGAAACTTCAATACTTTGGCCATCTGATGCGAAGAACTGACTCATTGGGAAAGACCCTGATGTTGGGAAAGATTGAAGGCGGGAGGAAAAGGGGATGACAGAGAATAAGATTATTGGATGGCATCACCGATTCTATTGACATGAGTTTGAGTAATGCTCCGGGAGTTGGTGATGGACAGGGAAGCCTGGTGTGCTGCAGTTCATGGGGTCGCAGAGTCGGACACAACTGAGCAACTGAACTAAACTGAACTAGTCACTAATATCCCATAATAGACCATTGATCCAAATTATAGGCATAAATATCTATGAAAAAAAATTTAAATGTGACCATGGCCAGCACTCTAGTGAGCTCTTCATAGTAGTAGCAAAGGTTACAATCCTTAAAGAACGTTTGCCATGTGATGTAAAATATTGTTAGAATAGTGTTTGCACTGTGCATTATGGTTTTTAAATACACTATCATAAATATTTCATTTGTCTCCTGTGACCTGAGTAAAATTTTGGAATCTCAGTTTCACAAATGAAGGAAATGGAGCTCAGGGATATAAAGGGACTTGCTCAGTTTATAATAGTTATGAAGTTACATGGTGAAATTTGAGAGTTTTATTTTTAGCAGATTTGGAGCCTTTCAACTTTATTGCCTATTTTATCCACTTTATCATGCTCTGTCATTTCTTAAATTATTGAACTTTATAACATCCGCTTAAGGTTTAGTCATCATAAAACTCTGTATTACTATTTGTATTCTAGAATTTCTACAAGGCAGCAAAATAGGCTGCATAGTTAAATACTTACCTAATTTTTATGAACTTGATGTGTTAAGACTTTTATTTCTCTCCACTTTTAAATTTGATTTGTGGTTCTGTAAAATTAATGTCCATTGATTTCTCAGAGAGCTATGCATTGGCTACACAGAGGGTTTAGTTTTTAGAAAAACCAACAGTACATCATTATTGATTATGTATTGCCTTTCTTTAAGAGCTATTGAGAATGTGAATACTAGTCTAAATGGGTATTCAGACATGCACTTTATTTGATTCATTTTCCCAACTCAGCCTGTCTCCTAGCCAACTACAGTATAGTTTACTTTAGAAATATCAATATACTTTTTCAGCCAAAAAAGATAGTCAAACAAGAAAATATTGCCCCAAGCATTAGCTTTTATACTTGGAGCAAATATATGGTTTTAGTTTAGTGGTAGAGAGTAGAAATCATCTCTTTTCTGTGGCTTAAAAGAATATACTCTCCATTTACCTCATCTCCTTGAGTTTGTGCAGTTAAAAGCGACAATGGGAATATTGATGAGGCAGAGAGGGAACACAGAACTATTGAGGGGCTCAAGCATATCTTGGAAATTACCATTCCAAATGCCTCATGCACTTTCTAACTCTGGGAGTGCATGACACAGTCAAGCAGGTTTCATGTAATTGCCATACTTTAAGAGTTCCAGAGGGAAATTACTGATCACAATTATTTACTTAAACACAAATGGAAAACTCAAGTAACCTCAGGGTCACACCGAAACAGCTATGGACTTGGGCTACAACTTCAGAATTAATGGGGAAGAGTAAGTAGTAAGGCCATCGGGGTGCATTGAGCAGTCTCACCATAATTAAAGACCTACTTGCAGCCAAATGACATTACCCGCCGCTCTGGGAAGGGAGAGGGTTTGTCCATTCCAGAAGATCTCTAAGCATCAGGTGCCTGGCACACAGTTCTAAGCCTTTATGAAAGCACGCTTCTTTCAGTGTTGTTGATATACTGATTGTCATGGACTGTCATTTTAATTACTTCTTAATCCTCAACAGTCATGTTATCAAAGGATGTATATACCGTGCCAGGCCTGGCATGGAGCTTCAAGCACCACACACAGAAGGTGTCCATGTACAATTAGCTCTAATGAGCGTAGAGAGCTGAACTCTGCAAGCTGCAAACAAACATAACCTGCAAGCTGATCAAGTCACTCACATCTGGAGATCTAACTGTTAGATTCGCAGGAGGTACAATGCTCTTTGCAAGGTTATTATAATAACAAGATGAACAAGGATTAGGGATGGAACAATAAATACACGTGAAACCCTAATTGAAAAAACTTTACTACTGCCACTTGAACACATTCAAGCAATGATTTAAGCCTGTGGATGGACTGAGATCATTGTCATTGTCTGGCTATTTCATTAAAGCTGGTGTGGGTCACTGTGAGGGCCAAGTTTTTCCCCAGAGATGGATCTTCACACAAGGAAATAGACAGCTCTGTTCTGTGGCCTCCATAAAACTCTACTTTGGCTAGCAGTCCTTGAAGATGAAGATGCAAGGACTTACTTCCATGAAACGTGTAAAAGATAAGTAAAGCAGAGAACTAAGGTGACATGGCAATAATAGAGAAAATTTTTTCTAATATTTCCTTTTAAAATACCTGATGAGTTAGCTGGCAGAAATGAGGGTGTTTTTGTTTGTTGGTTTGGGTTTTTTTCTTTCTTTCTTTCTTTTTGCAGGGGGCCGGGGAGAGGTTAGTTTTACCTGCATAATTGTTTCTGGTTCCACCTGCCAGGTCTTGATAGCAACAGACCAGACATCCAGGCTCCTTCTCAGGGTCCAGAAGGATCTCATTAGAAGCCAAAGCTGACATGATGGCAGCTAGTTTGACCATGACCAAAGCCACACATTTCCTCGTCTAATCTGGCTTGTTGCTCTTCAGTCGCTCAGTCATGTCCGACTCTTTGTGACCTTATGGACTACAGCACGCCAGGCTTCCTTGACCTTCACCACCTCCCAGAGCTTGCTCAAAATCATGTCTATTAAGTCAGTGATACCATCCAACCATCTCATCCTCTGTCATCCCCTCTCCTCCTGCCTTCAATCTTTCCCAGCATCAAGGTCTTTTCCTTAGGAAAAGGCTTAGGGAGAAATAGCAGCCCTAAAAATGAGATTTCATTTTCACTGCAGTTTCCCATAGGACATTTGAAAGGCACGTTCTCTATTCTGAGAAGGTGGACAATGGGGGAAAGCAAGGCAGAGTTCAAGAATTACTTGCCCCAAATCAGAGCACTGAGACAGCCAACTGCCCCAGGTGCAGTGGCACATGTCAGCAGAGGCGTCTGGGATTAGTCAGTCACCCACAAAGACGCTCACCATTCAGTTAACCTGATTCTCAGACAACACCTGAAAATAATGTTTGCAAGTCTCTGTGATTTACCAGTGCCTTCCTTTGTCATGGACTTCTACTTCACACTTTTTTAGAGCTTTTAAAATTTACGTATTTCCTTTTGGTGGCACTGGGTCTCTGTTGCTGCATGGGGGCTTTCTCCAGCTGTGGTGAGCAGGGGCTTCTCTTAGCTGTGGTGCACGGGCTTCTCGTGGCCGTGGTTTCTCTTGTTGTAGCGCATAGGCTCTAGGGCACACAGGCTTTAGTAGCTGTGACGCATGGGCTTAGTTGCTCCATGGCATGTGGGATCTTCCCGGAGCAGGGATTGAACGCGTGTCCCCTGCATTGGCAGGCAGATTCCTAACCACTGAACCACCAGAGAAGTCCCACTTCACACTTTACACATTATCAAATTAACTACTTAGAGAATTAGGAATATCTGGAAGACTTGAATTTGTAAAGATTCTCATTCCCAAACATTAACGTTAAATCTATTTCCTGGTATAAGTCAGGACAAATTAACTCAATCAGACTATAATACAAAAGGCTAGGATTTGAGGCTTTTTTTTTCTGGTGCAACAAAATGTTTTATATTCCTGCTCTCCAGTTATCAGGTATTGTATTAATTTCTTAAAAACTGGAAATATTTAAAATCTAACTAGATTATTAAACATGCTATTTGCTGCTGAGGTGAAAAGGCTACTTTAAAGCACTCCCTTGTTGGTTAAGCCCTGTGTGCAGGAGACAACACATGACGAACATCTGAGATATGTTGCCTCAGGCTCAGGGTCTGCAGCCACCTCTGTACACAGCAGGATCAGCAGACTCTGATTCTTTCCAAGATCTTCTGTGGCTCTTGAAATCAAAGCTTTACCATGTATACAAATTAAGTTATATGCACAAAAGAAGCATTTAAAGAAAAGAAGTTGAGGCTCTACCCTATTATTCCACCATTCTTGTTCTAAAGAAATCCATCGTATCCTTTTATAGTTTTAAAAAGGGAGAGGAATTACTCATTTCAGAAAAGTAAGTCATCAGTATTTGTCTTCAAGTGTTCATGTGCTCAACAACTGATAGGCAGGTTGTTTTTTTGTTTTTTTTTAACGAACGTCCTTTTTGTTTTCTGAAATGAATTTGTCTATTCTAAAAGTCTAAATGTAATGCTTTGTTTTCAATTATTCCAAGAACTGAGAGCATTAATTATCCCAGCAGCAAGTCAAACTAAAACACTGGTTACAGACATTTAAACTCTGACCCTAAGTAGTAGTTGCCCTTCAAGATGATTCATTTCAGTTTTTCCCTCTAGAGGACTAATCTTTCAACCCTTCCCAGACAACCTATAATTCTGTTCCTTTGCCCTCTCTAAAATCACCCAAGTGCTGTCTGCCTTCCAGGGAGATTTACTGCCCTAATGGCAGAAGCAGTGAAGGTCAGCTGAAAACTTCGGGTCTATCTGCCCGGGGACAGGGGATTCCTAGATAATTTTAGAAGTCCCCGAAAATAATGATTGGTTTCATTAACCCGATGACAGGCCAAACCACTACCCCATTATAACAAGGAGGTTTTTTTTTCTTCACTGGGAAGAATTCATTCGCTGAATCTTTGAGTATAATGATAACTAACTGCGGGGCAGAGTAAACACGTCTGGCTCTGTAGCACCATAAATAAGCCATTAAAACAACAACTGCAAGAGTTTGTGGGGTGGTTGTCTTTTGCCCTTTAAGTGCATATAGAGTTTGGTTCTCATTCCACGTTGCTCACTTGCTTTCCTCAGGGGCATGCCACACAGGCGCCTCTGTTTTATCATTCATCATGAAGCCTCTTCAGACCTGGCATCCTAACTTATCTTAAAAGATTTATGAGATGATTTCAGCTAAGTTCTTTGGAGGGTTTGCTCTCAAACTTGGTTAATATCCATAAACTTAGTGAGAGCTAGAAATTGACTCTGATTGCTTAAGTAAATTCTCCATTACCTGAGAGGGGCTTACCCCTGGCACCTCACTACTTCTTGCCTATGGGTCAGCCCACCCGACACCAGAAGGAGGCTTGGTGGGGGTTGAGATGAGAGTATGAAGGTCCTGGAGGTTGGTGAGTGGGCCTTTGGCTCAGTGTGTTTCCCATGGTTGCTAAGAGAGATATTGACAGCCATTCATTCAATATGCACTAAGTTAATTTATGATTAACTTCTTAGTTATTTTCTAGGTTTTTTACCCTACTAATTACACATTTAAATTTTAAATAATAAAACTTATCACAGATAGGACACTGTATTGGTGGACAAACCCACAGATATTTGTCTATGTAATGGTCCTCTGAATCAATTTTCAATCTCAAGTGGGCAAAAAGTAGAAAGAAAAACATACCAATAGCATGGGGCAAGGCTCTGGAATATCGAAGAGTTGAGTTCCTAAGAGTTGGCTTAATTTTGTAGTTGGTGTTGTAAAAAGCATTGTTCAAATAATAGAGAAGTGGAATTTCTTTGAACCCATATCATCTCCTTTCAGGTTTCAATTTCTGGAGTTAGGATAAAAGCACCGAAGGGGCACTCCAAACACATTCCTGATGCATCCTGAAGAGACATGATGTCCTCTCTCAAGGAGCACATCATTGGAAAGTTTTCCATAAAACTGTCTTCAGAAATCATTCTCTTCCATTCCTTGGCCCTCATTTACCTTCTCAAAGGCTGATATTGGCTCCGTCCCTTGACCTATATGAAGTGAGAGATTCTTATCTCAGTCTAAAATGTCTTCAAAGAATTGTTCCCTCTTAAATCTTCTTCCTTTGCTCCTTTTATGTTTGTCTCCCTCTCTTTCAGGCTGGATTCATGAACAAATTAAATGCTATATATGAGTTATTTGGCTTATATTTGTCCCCGTTTTAAGGTAAAACTCCAGTTTTACCAATGAATAATTCTATATTTTTCTGCCGGGACATCTGCCGAGAATACACACAGAAAAAAAGATATTGGTTTTCTGAATCCTAGCCCATTACCTCACTAATTGCTGTTCTTGTTTGGAGGTACTATGTGGGCTTGAAAGACATAATGTAGCCTGGTTTCCTTAATAAGTTTCTGTCTCATTTTTCTTCCTTTATTCAAACTTGCTTTGTCCCTTTTCATCCTTTCATCCTTCAATTTGATTATTAATCACTCATCCTTGTTTTCCACCAAACTTAGATTTAATTTCTTAATAAAAATCTCCCAAATACTAAATCAGCATTGCCTATGCAGCCTAAGACACAATCATTCACATTTTGAATGAGGATTTGTCATCTAGCCACAAAAGCATCTACTTCCAAAAACAAAGGCAGACATATTTCTTTTGTTGATTTTTATATTTTCATTTTTGGCTTCTTCAGAAGCACTGGATTTATTATCCCATTACCATGATTTGGTCCTTTCTTCACCTTTGTATTGTCAACCCTTCCATCTATTAACTGATACAATCACTTTGCTTCAAAAATGGAAATAAATCTGCTCCAACTTGGAATGGATTTATAATTGATGCCTTGCGTTGACTTCCTTGCTTAATTTTTCACTTTTTTTTTAGCACCACCTCTGTCTCTGTTCTTAGTTGTCTACTGGGGCAATATCCTGAAGCAGTTTGATAAGAAGTAGCATTGGTTACATGTACATTTGTTCCAACCCTCAATAAATTCTGCACTAGTTCCCAAAGGTTTAATCAAGAAAACCTGTCTGCTGCTGTGCTGCATGAGTGCTCAGTCATGTTCAACTCTTTGCAGTTCCATAGACTGTAGCCCTCCAGCCTCCTCTGTCCATGGGATTTCCCAGACAAGAATATGGGAGTGGGTTTACCATTTCTGACCCAGGAATCAGATTGAACCTGTCTAGGGCTTGGCTATGCAAATGAACCTTTCTGAAAGTTTTGCAAGGAAGGGAGTACCTTCCATACAGCAGTCATTATTACCATGTTACCTCATTGAAGTGTTGCAAGCAGCCTCATGAATTATGTACCATTACCCCTATTTTGTAAGTAAGAAATCAACCACCTCACAGATAAACTGTCTTTGCCCAGATTACATAGCTGCTAAATAGCAGAGATTAAATTAGTGCCCAAGTTGGTCTGGCATTCAAAGTATCTGTTTTGTCTACAATATAGAATATCATTCTGTCTCTAAACAAGTTCTACTCTTCCAAGAAACAGAAGAAGACCTGCCAACCCACTCTGTCTCTAGGCCAAAAGAATAAAATTCACATTTTTTGGTTAATGGCCCACTCTATATTATTCCCAGGTGATTGGAGGCAAGCAGGTCATTCCAGGAGTATCCATGAAAGAAAGATGTTATAAAATCATTTTCAATCTTTAATTCCTGAAGTTTACTTGGGCCTTTATCCAAACTATCTTTACGATTTCATATCACACTAAGCTCTCCAGTATAGTCAAAATTTATTAACTTGTTCTTGAATGCTGTTGACCCTGAGTATGCATGACATGTTTGAGTTTACAAACTGTGTGTGTGTGCTCAGTCATGTCAGACTCTTTGCAACCCCACAGATTATAGCCCGCCAGGCTCTTCCATCCATGGAATTTTCCAGGCAAGAATACTGGAATGGGTTGTCATTTCCTACTCCAGGGGATCTTCCTGACCCAGGGATTGAACCTGTGTCTGTTGCATCTCCTATATTGGCAGGCAGGTTCTTTACCACTGCAACAACTGGGAAACCCACTACAAACTAACCATCAACTATCAGAAAACAAAGAGCATTTTTAAAATGTGGATGTATGGCTTATCTGACTTTAAGAGTTGAATATGTATTTGAGAACATCTGGGTTTTCAACTTCATGTCTCCATCTTCTCCCAGCTATTTAGCTTTGTGAAAAGAAATGCTGTCTGTCACCATCTCTTGTTTGTTCTTCCTCCAAAGAATTCCTTGGTTTTGCCCCTTGCTATATAAAGTAAGTGGCTATCCAAAAGTCTGTGGCTTTTCATTCTTTTGTTGATCTAAAACCTTCCTAAATACAGTCCCTCTGCCTCAAATTCATCTGACATACTATAATAGCCAAACTAATCTTTTTAAAGCTTATCCTTCAGCCTTTTACCCCCATGCACAAGCATTTCCTGTGGTTCTACCTATTTCATCAAATATGAAATTCCTCAGTCCAATCACTGAGGCTCTCTGGAATCAAGCCTTGTCCCCAACAAAGTCCTCACTATTCCCCAGTAGAAACCCATGTTCCTATCATGTCAGTTATTTCACTGGGCTCCATGTGAGCTCCAACCTGTGCCGCAAAGCCTAAGTCTCATCTCTGTACCATGTAGCTCCCTTGATCTGGAGCCTTCTCTGCATCCTATTCATGTTTCATAACAATGTGTTATTAAAAGACCTCCCAGTGAACAGCCAGAAATGAAGGGCCAAACAAATACGAGTTAACCTGAGGAAGATCCAGGAAAAGTCATGGAAACTGTGCTGCCACAGGAACTCAGTTTCGGCAACTCACCTAGAGGGTTGAGGGAAGGAAACAAAGGAAGAAACTTAGGGAAAAGGGTAAGCCCCAGTGTTATAGTTACTGGCATTAGGGTCAAGGAGAAACTTTGTGTTAGGAAAACAAAGTATGAGCCCATTTCTGGGACACTGGGAAGAAATTGGACATCATCAAAAGTCAGTGAACCAACTGGAGAGGTTTCATGAAAAAGCAGATTTAAAGATTCTAAAGACAGACTGAGCTGTAGTTGTGGGCAAAGTAACTGAAGGCTGCAAAGATCAGAAAAAGATATTATCAGGGAACCAACTAGAACATTATGACATTGAAACTCCCAGGGGTGGTTCAGCAGCTTCCAAGAGGACCTGAAACTCAGATTAATCCCTCCTTTCACAGAGGTCACATTTGTTCGACCTCACAAAGCCCAGGATCTTTCTTGTAAATCCTGGAATTCTTTGTAAGCTTAAGTACAACTTATCTCTTTGCTTATTTGTATGCGTGATCAGAGGTATGGGGAGGGCTCTTTATGATAAGTCCTAAAGCTGGACTAGAAATGTGTCTTGGAAATTTTTTTCTTTTTTGAAACTCATGCATCTTTTCCAACTGTATGTCAGTTTGGAGATTGGTGGGCAAAAATTAATCTACCTGTGGTCTTCAGAGTGCCCAGGGTATTTTCCTTTTGGAGTAGTTGGATAGTAGCAAGGTAATCCTGAAGTTACTATTCATATTTTTATACACCATTCTCTCTGGTAGGGGGGGAGTTGGGGTCAGAAGTTAGGAAGAAAATAATAAATACCTAACAGTAGATTTAACCAGTCTTTAGGATTGCCCTTCTTTGGGATTGGAATGAAAACTGACCTTTTCCAGTCCTGTGGCCACTGCCAAGTTTTCCAAGTTTGCTGACATATTGAGTGCAACACTTTAACAACATCGTCTTTTAGGATTTGAAATAGCTCAGCTGGAATTCCATCACCTCCACTAGCTTTGTTCGTAGTGATGCTTCTTAAGGCCCACTTGACTTTGCATTCCAAGATAGGTGAGTGATCATACCATCATGGTTATCTGGGTCATTAAGATCTTTTTGTGTAGTTCTTCTGTGTATTCTTGCCATCTGTTCTTAATATCTTCTGCTTCTGTTCTGTCCATACAATTTCTGTCCTTTATGTGCCCATATTTGCATGAAATATTCCCTTGGTATCTCTAATTTTCTTGAAGAGATCTCTAGTTTTTCCCATTCTATTGTTTTTCTCTGTTTCTTTGCATTGTTCACTTAGGAAGACTTTCTTATCTCTTATTGCTCTTCTTTGGAACTCTCCATTCAGATGGGTATAGCTTTGCTTTTCTCCTTTGCCTTTCATTTGGCTTTTTTTCTCAGCTATTTGTAAGGCCTCCTCAGACAACCATTTTGCCTTTTTGCATTTCTTTTGCAAGTCTAGTCTTGGCCACACTCTAATGGGACAGAAGGTTTGAAGAACACTTTGCCTGGGGAATGGGCATTGGGAATTCAGAGTTCATTTTTCAATGTGATGCTTTTAAAGAAGTATACAAGCAACTGTCAGATTAACTTCTGTAAGTTTCAAGCTCCTCAAGTCTAAAATGTATGTATACTTACAGTACTGTAGTCTTATTGTATTGGTATGAGGATTAACTTAAAAAATACAAGCAAACTCCTAAGCATATTGCCTGGCATTCAACAGCTATATAATGGGCTATATAACCATATTGATAATGCATAGAATAACTCCTTGTTTACCGGCATTGTTTGGAAATGACACGTTTTGCAAATTTTGTTGTTGTTCAGTCTCTAAGTTTTGTCCACTCTTTGCAACCCCATGAACTGCAGCAAGCCAGGCTTCCATGTCCTTCACTATCTCCTGGAGTTTCCTCAAACTCATGTCCACTGAGTTGGTGATGCCATCCAACCATCTCATCCTCTGTTGCCCCCTTCTCATCCTGCCTTCAATCTTTCCCAGCATCAGGGTCTTTTCCAGTGATCAGGTCTTCGCATAAGGTGGTCAAAGTATTGGAGCTTCAGCTTCAGCACCAGTCCTTCCAATGAATATTCAGGGTTGATTTCCTTTAGGACTGACTGGTTTGATATCCTTGCTGTCCTAAGGACTCTCAAATTTTGAAAATAGCTAAAGCCTAATTCTGTATTAAACCTTAAATTTTCTGTTGTTTTAGTTGACTATATTTCTGAGTTGTGTTCAGTACATTTTCTGTCTTACTTCTTTAAACTGAGACAAGTTCTCTACTAGGAACAGAGCACAGGGGACTCAGTGGGAAGAATGCTGTACTTTTAATCCTTGAATTTTCAGTTACTATTTTAGTTTTTAGAAATTTAGCCCTAAATGGGACTCTGACAAAGACTTAAGAGTCTCAAAATTAATAGGAAATTTGTTTCAGTCTGAGTGTTTATTTTCATGCCCCCAGACACCTTGCAGCCCCTGGTGGGAAGGAATTAATTTGCCTGTTTAACACATATCCACTGGGCATCTACTGTGTTCCAGGATGCTGAATAAACAGCAGGACACAGACAAATATTCTTGTTCTCATGGAGTTTACATTCAAGTTGGAGCTGTATTCAAGGCATAAACAAGCAAAATATGTTGTTTTCTAAGATATTAAAAGGTGATATCTTCTGGGGAGGAATATAATTTTAAATAAATAATCAGGTGAGACCTCACTGATAAGGTTCCATTTGACCAAAACCATGAAGAAATATGGGGAAAGAGCATTCCAAGCAGAAGAAACAATAATTGCTAAGACCCTGAGGTGGGAGCCACTGGCTGTCAAGCCATGGGGCAGGGGAGGCTATTGATGAGTAAGAGGAGTAGGAATAGGTAAAAGATGGGACCAGAAAGGGTTTGGAGGATATGGAAATCATTTTCACGTCCTTAGCTTTTCTTCTGTGCAAAGGGAGAGTCCTTCAAGTGTTTTGAGCAGAGTGATTTAAGTATTCGTAAGTTTCAAAAGTTCTTGACACTCCAACTGTTTGAAAGTAGATACTTGGGGTCAAGGGTGGAAGCAGAGATCAGTACTGTCATGATGGAGGCTACAGACGTGAAAAGTAGACTTGTACACTTTGAAAATATAAGGTGCAGGAGAGAGTGTCCACCATAACGCCAAGCTCTTTAGCCTGAATAATTAAAGAATGGGTCGCAAAGAGTCATACATGGCTGAGCATGCTCACACAGTGTCAATGCAATGAATAAATATCTTTCAGGTCCCGTCAGCCCTCTTTCTGCATTGCTCAGTTCTCAAAAACATCTGAGATTTGCACTGGGTATGACATGACCTCAGAGCTTTCGCATGAATGTACTCAGTGAACAAGAATTTTCTTGGCCTTTGTATACTAGCTCCTTTCATTTTTTGATAGATGTGTAATTAATTTTGAAGCATTTTCCTTGATTCAGTTACAGGCTCATGATGTTGAGTATAAAAATATTTCTTCTAAAATGAATTCATGCCAGTTCACTTCTATCTAGAATCACCATCAGACCTCTTCTTGAAGCTTACCTCAAACTCAGCTGTTTAAAATGTGCTTGTTCTCCTTTGCGCCTGTTTTCAAGGAGCAATCTTACTTGGACACTTTCATAGTGACCTCACTTACCTTACCTGTGAAGTTCAAATCTTCCAGTGCAGTGGGCTTGGTTTACCTGTATTTGTATATATTAGTATAATGCCCTCAGTGACCCCTTGGCATCTCACTTTTTCTCTGAAAGTTTAAGCACTGCTTTCTTGAGACTGCTGGAGATGGATCTGAGTATTTGTCATAATCTTTAATATCAAAGTACGATCCATACTATTAACATTAAAAATGTTCCTGGCACATTAATCCCATTGTCTCCTTGTATGCTCAGTTGTTTCAGTCATGTCCAGCTCATTGCAACCTCATGAATTGTCTCCTTACATGAGAATAAAAAATAAGAGGGAAAAAAAAGTAACAAAGAAAATTAAAGATACCTAATTCTCTTGCCTATAGATTTGTTTCCTAGTGATATCTTCAGAGCAACAGGATCACAGCAACCTGCAACAATTGAGTCAGGCAAGAAGGGAGATCCTTTTCTGTTCCTTTCTTTGCACTAAACCTTTGAGGCATGTGTTTTTTTCAACCAATTCAACCAACAATTTCTTTAAATTGCTTCTGTTTACACTCAAACCTTGATTACCAATGCTAATGGTGGTGGATAATTTAAGAACTTTCTTCATCCAAAAATAACTTAAATTTTGCTTTGAAATGCATTATGATGTATTAATTTTAATATAGGATAATTAAGGTTCATAATATTTCACATAGGGTGATGTATCCAGTTAGACTATTAAAGGAAGTTACATTCAAGGGGGAGTAGTGATGTGTCAGTGGTGCAGACAGCAACAATCACACCTGAATTCAGAGCAAGGCTCTGCCAGTGAGAGATAGGTGACCTCAGCCTGTTTGTTAAACTTGGATTTGTGACAGTAGTCACCCACTGGGATATCTGAAAAGATTAAAAGAGATAAAAGCATGTAATCACTGATCAGTGTCCTCAATTCTGATTACAAGCTCCTGATGTTACTTGTTGTCATTATTCAGAAAAGTGTAGCAAGAGAGTTCCAAAAAACATCTATTTCTGCTTCATTGACTATGCCAAAGCCTTTGACTGTGTGGAGCACAATAAACTGTGGAAAATTCTGAAAGAGATGAGAATACCAGACCAAGTGACCTGCCTCTTGAGAAACCTGTATGCAGGTCAGGAAGCAACAGTTAGAACTGGACATGGAACAACAGACTGGTTCCAAATAGGAAAAGGAGTACGGCAAGGCTGTATATTGTCACCTTGCTTATTTAACTTATATGCAGAGTACATCATGAGGAACGCTGGGCTGGAAGAAGCACAAGCTGGAATCAAGATTGCTGGGAGAAATATCGATAACCTCAGATATGCAGATGATACCACCCTTATGGCAGAAAGTGAAGAGGAACTCAAAAGCCTCTTGATGAAAGTGAAAGAGGAGAGTGAAATGTTTGGCTTGAAGCTCAACATTCAGAAAACGAAGATCATGGCATCTGGTCCCATCATTTCATGGGAAATAGATGGGGAAACAATGGAAACAGTGTCAGACTTTATTTTGGGGGGCTCCAAAATCACTGCGGATGCTGATTTCAGCCATGAAATTAAAAGACGCTTACTCCTTGGGAGGAAAGTTATGACCAACCTAGATAGCATATTAAAAAGCAGAGACATTACTTTGCCAACAAAGGTCCGTCTAGTCCAGGCTATGGTTTTTCCTGTGGTCATGTATGGATGTGAGAGTTGGACTGTGAAGAAAGCTGAGCGCTGATGAATTGATGCTTTTGAACTGTGGTGTTGGAGAAGACTCTTGAGAGTCCCTTGGACTGCAAGGAGATCCAACCAGTCCATCCTGAAGGAGATCTGTCCTGGGTGTTCATTGGAAGGACTGATGCTAAAGCTGAAACTGCAATACTTTGGCCACCTCATGCGATAGGTTGACTCACTGGAAAAGACTCTGATGCTGGGAGCAATTGGGGGTGGGTGGAGAAGGGGACGACAGAGAATGAGATGGCTGGATGGCATCACCGACTCGATGGACATGAGTTTGAGTGAACTCCGGGAGTTGGTGATGGACAGGGAGGCCTGGCGTGCTGTGATTCATGGGGTCGCAAAGAGTCGGACATGACTGAACTGAACTGAACTTGAACCACATATATGTATTGGATTTTCCAATGGTCATAGATTAGGTTTCATGTTAAAATCTTAGAAAAAAACCAAAAACTATTATTATAGACTTTGGGAAAATGTGGGCTTCCCTGGTGGCTCAGACATAGAGAATATGCCTGCAATGAGAGACCTGGGTTCAATCCCTGGGTTGGGAAGATTCCCTGGAGAATTGAATGGCTACCCACTCCAGTATTCTTGCCTGGAGAATCTCATGGGGAGAGGAGCCTGGTGGGCTACAGTCCCTGGGGTCACAAAGAGTTGGACACGACTGAATGACTAACACTTTCACTTTGGAAAATGTGTTACCAAGGATAAAAAACCAGACTAATGCCAGGAAATGTCAACTAAAAACTACATCTGTACTTTTTTCAATCAGCAAGGCTAAATGTAGAGTTGATGCTGAGCTTATATATTTTTAATTCCTTCATAATTGTTTTACACACTCATGTCAACTTTACAAAGAAAATCAAGAAACTCAAGGACTCTCTAGTGCAGGAGTTCCCAAACTCCAGGCCGTGGACCAGTACTTTCTGTCAGATCAGAACAGCATTAGATTAGAAATAAAGTGCACAATAAATGTAATGCTCTTGCATCATCCTGAAACCATCCCTCCCACCCCAGTGCATGGAAAAATTGTTTGCCATGAAATCAATCTCTGGTGCCAGAAAGGGTGGGGACCGCTACTCTAGTGGATTTATTTTGGAAAGCAAATGGAAGGCTCTGTGAGTGTTCTGAGAATGAGGTAGACAGATAAGCTGCAGTGTGGCAAATACAAATAATGTATTTCTCAATAACTATAGAAAAGGTGAGCTAACAGCTTTGATGCAGGTTAGCCAGGCTGGCAATTTTTATATTCTGAAAGCTGCCCAAAAGGCTCAGGAAGCTGAGCATGTGAGAGAAGGGTGTTGAGGCAATGTAGAACTCACCCACCTCCTTAGCATCACGGACAATGAAACTAGGAAAGACTTCATGAACACAGACCAGGTTCAGAGAAGGCTGTTGAAATGCTCGGGAGGCCAGAAGGTCATGTATAATAAAACAAAGTCCACTGGAGCGGGAAGATGGCTGAGGAATAGGACAGTGAGACCACTTTCTCCCCCACAAATTCATCAAGAGAACATTTGAACATGGAGTAAAGCCCACAAAACAACTTCTGAATGCTGGCAGAGGACATCAGGCACCCAGAAAAGTAACCCTTTGTCTTCGAAAGGAGGTAGGAAAAAACATAAAAGATAAAAAGAAAGACAAAAGAAGTAAGGACAAAGCTCCGTCCCAGGAAGGGAGGCTTTTAAAAAGAGAGAAGTTTCCAAACACCAGCAAACACTCTCACTGGCGAGTCTGTAGCAAGCCTTGGAACCTCAGAGGGCCACATAACCGGGAGGAAAAAGAAAGAAATAATTAAAACCCACAGATTACCGACCAAACTGTAACTCCCAGCAGAAAAGCAGTGCAGAGGCCTGCATACGCCATTAGCAAGCGGGGGCTGGGCAGGGAGGAGCCGGCTGAACTGCTTAGAGAGAGGACTGGGCTTGAATGCCGCAAAAACAATCTAAGAGAACTAACTGGGGATAGCAAAGCAGACTGGGATAGCTTCCCCTGCGAAAAGGCGGAAAGACCTAACCTAAGACTCCGCCAGCCTCACAGAACAAAGGACTGAGCAGAGCAAGCTGGCTGTGGTCGGCCCATTACCCATCCCCCGCCGAGACAGGCAGGGAGGGCAGCCAGAGCCGGAGGGGGCAACCGCAGCCCCAGAAAGGCATCTGATACAAACTGCAGGCAGGCTTGTTGCTAATCAAGACTTCTTGGGCTCGGGCCGGTCGATATCCCCCTGAGAAGGTGCGCCAGTTGTACACCCAGAAAACTGAGTGGCAGGGACCAGGGAGGCGATAAGTCGCAGCAACCACTCTCGCCAAACACCTGGTCACCTGAGCTTCTCGAACTGGCGAAGGCACAAAACGCAGGCCCAACCAAGTCTGCGCCTTTGTGGAGTACCCGAGAACCTGAACTTGAACTGCTCAGACCTGGGAAGTGCATACAACCTAGCGCGGGCTTTGGACAGTTCCCGGCAGAGCAACCTAGAGCCTGTGCAGTGTAGACTGGGACAACACACGTGCTGTGAGCGGGGACAAACCCAGTGTGGCCGAGACACTGCAAGCACTCCCCACAGATGCCAGAGATATTTGTCCTCAGCGTTCCTCCCTTCCCAGAACAGGACTGAACAACTGAGCCTTAAAAAGTGTCCAGCCACCCCCTAGAATCAGGGTGGAAATTAGACACTGAAGAGACCAGCAAACAGAAGCTAAAACAGAGGGAACCACCTTGGAAGTGACAGATAGAGACGTCTAGAGGCTACTCCAAGAATAAGACCAAAAACCAGAGGCAAGAGGCTTAAGCCCAAATCCTGAGAACACCAGAGAACTCCTGACTCCAGGGAACATTAATCGATAGGAGCTCATCAAACGTCTCCATACCTACACTAAAACCAAGCACCACCCTAGGGTCAACAAGTTCCAGAGCAAGACATACCATGCAAATTCTCCAGCAACACAGGAAAATAGCCCTGAGCTTCAATATACAGGCTGCCCAAAGTCACTCCAAACCCACTGACATCTCATAACTCATTACTGGACACTTCATCACACTCCAGAGAGAAGAAATCCAGCTCCACCCACCAGAACACCGACACAAGCTTCCCTAACCAGGGAACCTTGACAAGTCACCCATCCAACCCCAAAAACAGCGAGGAAACTACATAATAAAGAGAAATCCACAAATGGCCAGAAGAGGGAAAGGCCACCCCAAGCAAAGCAATATAAGCAAGATGAAGAGGCAGAGAAATACCCAGCAAGTAAAGGAACAAGATAAATGCCCACCAACACAAACAAAAGAGGAAGATATAGGGAATCAACCTGATAAAGAATTTCGAATTTTGGTGGTGAAAATGATTCAAAATCTTGAAAGCAAAATGGAGTTACAGATAAATAACCTGGACAAAAGGATTGAGAAGATGGAAGAAAGGTTTAATAAGGACTTAGAGGAAATAAAAAAGAGTCAATATACAATGAATAATGCAATAGATGAGATCAGAAACACTCTGGAGGGAACAGTAGAATAACAGAGGCAGAAGACAGGATAAGCGAGCTAGAAGATAGAATTGTAGAAATAAATGAAACAGAGAGGAAAAAAGAAAAATGAATTAAAAGAAATGAGGACAATATTAGAGACCTCTGGGACAATGTTAAACGCCCCAACATTCAAATCATAGGAGTCCCAGAAGAAGAAGACAAAAAGAAAGACCATGAGAGAATACTTGAGGAGATAATAGTTGAAAACTTTCCTAAAATGGGGAAAGAAATAATCACCCAAGTCCAAGAAACCCAGAGAGTCCCCAACAGGATAAACCCAAGGCGAAATACTCCAAGACACATATTAATCAAATTAACAAAGATCAAACACAAAGAACAAATATTAAAAGCAGCAAGGGAAAAGCAGCAAATAACATACAAGGGGATTCCCATAAGGATAACAGCTGATCTTTGAACAGAAACTCTTGAGGCCAGGAGGGAATCGCAAGGCATACTTAAAATGATGAAAGAAAATAACCTACAGCCCAGATTACTGTACCCAGCAAGGATCTCATTCAAATACGAAGGAGAAATCAAAAGCTTTACAGGAAAGCAAAAGCTGAGAGAATTCAGCATCACCAAACCAGCTCTCCAACAAATGCTAAACGATCTTCTCTAGACAGGAAACACATAAAGGGTGTATAAACTCGAACCCAAAACAATAAAGAAAATGGCAATGGGATCATACTTATCAATAATTACCTTAAACATAAATGGGTTGAATGCCCCAACCAAAAGAAAAAGGCTGGCTGAATGGATACAAAAACAAGACCCCCATATAAGTTGTCTACAAGAAACCCACCTCAAAACGAGGGACACATACAGACTGAAAGTGAAGGGCTGGAAAAAGATATTCCATGCAAATAAAGACCAAAAGAAAGCAGGAGTAGCAACACTCATATCAGATAAAATAGACTTTAAAACAAAGGCTGTGAAAAGAGACAAAGAAGGAAACTACTACTGATCAAAGGCTCAATCCAAGAAGAAGATATAACAATTATACATATTTATGCACCCAACATAGGAGCACCTCAGTATGTAAGACAATTACTAACAAGTATGAAAGGGGAAGAGGGCGTTTGCTATGACAAGTGTGTTCTCTTGACAAAACTCTATTAGCCTTTGCCCTGCTTCATTCCGTGTTCCAAGGCCAAATTTGCCTGTTACTCCAGGTGTTTCTTGACTTCCTACTTTTGCATTCCAGTCCCCTAGAATGAAAAGGACATCTTTTTTGGCTGTTAGTTCTAAAAGGTCTTGTAGGTCTTCATAGACCGTTCAGCTTCGGCTTCTTCAGCGTTACTGGTTGGGGCATAGGCCTGGATTACTGTAATATTGAATGGTTTGCCTTGGAAACGAACAGAAATCATTCTGTCGTTTTTAAGATTGCATCCAAGTACTGCATTTCGGACTCTTTTGTTGACCATGATGGCTACTCCATTTCTTCTAAGGGATTCTTGCCCACAGTAGTAGATATAATGGTCATCTGAGTTAAATTCACCCATTCCAGTCCATTTTAATTCACTGATTCCTAGGATGTCTATGTTCACTCTTGCCATCTCCTGTTTGACCACTTCCAATTTGCCTTGATTCATGGACCTAACATTCCAGGTTCCTATGCAATATTGCTCTTTACAGCACCAGACCTTGCTTCTATCACCGGTCACATCCACAAGTGGTTATTGGTTTTGCTTTTGCTCCATCCCTTCATTCCTTCTAGAGTTACTTCTCCGCTGATCTTCAGTAGCATACTGGGCACCTACCGACCTGGGGAATTCCTCATTCAGTATCCTATCATGTGCCCTTTGATACTGTTCATCGGGATCTCAAGGCAAGTATACTGAAGTGGTTTGCCATTCCCTTCTCCAGTGGACCACATTCAGCTGTGGTCCATGTGATCAGATCAACTAGTTTCCTGTGATTATGATTTCAGTGTGTCTGCCCTCTGATGCCCCCTCGCGATACCTACCGTCTGATTTGGGTTTCTCTTACCTTGGGCGTGGGATACCTCTTCACAACTGCTCCAAGAAAGCGCAGCCGCTGCACCTTACCTTGAACGAGGGGTATCTTCTCAAGGCCGCCCCTCCTGACCCTGAACATGGAATAGCTCCTCTCGGCCCTCCTGCGCCCGCGCAGCCACCGCCTACTGGACGTGGGGTAGCTCCTCTCAGCTGCCGGCGCTGGACTCAGACGTGGGGTAGCTCCTCACGGCCTTGCCTCTTTGCGTGGTCATTCGTGCTGGGGCCGGCGTCTCTCGCCATCTGCACCGCCGGTGCGGCATCTTCCAACAACACAAGAGAATACTCTACACATGGACATCACCAGATGGTCAACACCAAAATCAGATTGATTATATTCTTTGCAGCCAAAGATGGAGAAGCTGTATACAGTCAGCAAAAACAAGACCAGGAGCTGACTGTGGCTCAGATCATGAACTCCTTATTGCCAAATTCAGACTGAAATTGAAGAAAGTAGGGAAAACCACCAGACCATTCAGATATGACCTAAATCAAATCCTTTATGATTATACAGTAGAAGTGAGAAATAGATTTAACGGACTAGGTCTGATAGATAGAGTGCCTGATGAACTCTGGACGGAGGTTCGTGACATTGTACAGGAGACAGGGACCAAGACCATCCCCATGGAAAAGAAATGCAAAAAAGCAAAATGGCTGTCTGAGGAGGCCTTACAAATAGCTGTGAAAAGAAGAGAAGTGAAATGCAAAGGAGAAAAGGAAAGATATAAGCATCTGAATGCAGAGTTCCAAAGAATAGCAAGGAGAGATAAGAAAGCCTTCTTCAGCGATCAATGCAAAGAAATAGAGGAAAACAACAGAATAGGAAAAACAAGAGATCTTTTCAAGGAAATTAGAGATATCAAGGGAACATTTCATGCAAAGATGGTCTCGATAAAGGACAGAAATGGTATGGACCTAACAGAAGCAGAAGATATTAAGAAGAGGTGGCAAGAATACACAGAAGAATTGTACAAAAAAATCTTCATGACCAAGATAGCCACGATAACGTGATCACTGACCTAGAGCCAGACATCTTGGAATGTGAAGTCAAGTGGGCCTTAGAAAGCATCACTACAATCAAAGCTAGTGGAGGTGATGGAATTCCAGTTGAGCTATTTCAAATCTTGAAAGATGATGCTGTGAAAGTGCTGCACTCAATATGCCAGCAAATTTGGAAAACTCAGCAGTGGCCACAGGCCTGGAAAAGTCAATCTTCATTCCAATCCCATAGAGAGGCAATGCCAAAGAATGCTCAAACTACCACACAATTGCAGTCATTTCACACGCTAGTAAAGTCATGCTCAAAATTCTCCAAGCCAGGATTCAGCAATATGTGAACCATGAACTGCCAGATGTTCAAGCAGGTTTTAGAAAAGGCAGAGGCACCAGAGATCAAATTGCCAACATCCGCTGGATCATGTATAAAGCAAGAGAGTTCCAGAAAAACATCTATTTCTGCTTCATTGACTATGCCAAAGCCTTTGACTGTGTGGATCACAATAAACTGTGGAAAATTCTGAAAAAGATGGGAATCTCAGACCACCTGACCTGCCTCTTGAGAAACCTGTATGCAGGTCAGGAAGCAACAGTCAGAACTGTACATGGAACAACAGACTGGTTCCAAATAGGAAAAGGAGTACGTCAAGGCTGTATACTGTCACCCTGCTTATTTAACTTATATGCAGAGTACATCATGAGGAACGCTGGGCTGGAAGAAGCAAAAGCTGGAATCAAGATTGCTGGGAGAAATATCAATAACCTCAGATATGCAGATGACACTACCCTTATGGCAGAAAGTGAAGAGGAACTCAAAAGCCTCTTGATGAAAGTGAAAGAGGAGAGTGAAAAGGTTGGCTTGAAGCTCAACGTTCAGAAAACTAAGATCATGGCATCTGGTCCCATCACTTCATGGGAAATAGATGGAAAAACAGTGAAACAGTGTCAGACTTCATTTTTGGGGGCTCCAAAATCACTGCAGATGCTGACTCCAGCCATGAAATTAAAAGACGCTTATTCCTTGGAAGGAAAGTTATGACCAACCTAGATAGCATATTAAAAATCAGAGACATTGCTTTGCCAACAAAGGTCTGTCTAGTCAAGGCTATGGTTTTTCCCGTGGTCATGTATGGATGTTAGAGTTGGACTGTGAAGAAAGCTGATCGCCGAAGAATTGATGCTTTTGAACGGTGGTATTGGAGAAGACTCTTGAGAGTCCCTTGTACCACAAGGAGATCCAACCAGTCCATTCTAAAGGAGATCAATCCTGGGTGTTCATTGGAAGGACTGATGCTAAAACTGAAACTGCAATACTTTGGCCACCTCATGGGACGAGTTGACTCACTGGAAAAGACTCTGATGCTGGGAAAGGTTGGGGGCGGGAGGAGAAGGGGACGCAGAGAATGAGATGGCTGGATGGCATCACTGACTCTGTGGACATGAGTTTGGGTGAACTTCGGGAGTTGGTAATGGACAGGGAGGCCTGGCGTGCTGTGATTCATGGGGTCATGGAGAGTCGGACACAACTGAGCGACTGAACTGAACTGAACTGATGAAAGGGGAAATTAACAACAACGCAATAATAGTGGGAGATTTTAATACCCCACTTACACCTATGGATAGATCAACTAAACAGGAAATTAACAAGGAAACACAAACTTTAAGTGATTCAATAGACCAGTTAGACCTAATAGATATCTATAAGACATTTCACCCCGAAACAATGAATTTCACCTTTTTCTCAAGCGCACATGGAATCTTTTCCAGGGTAGATCACATCCTGGGCCATAAATCTAGCCTTGGTAAATTCAAAAAAATTGAAATCATTCCAAGCATCTTTTCTGACCACAATGCAGTAAGATTAGATCTCAATTACGGGAGAAAAACTATTAAAAATGCCAACATATGGAGCCTGAACAACACGCTGCTGAATAACAAACAAATCATAGAAGAAATCAAAAGAGAAATTAAAATATGCATACAAATGAAGGAAAATGAAAGCACAACAACCCAAAACCTCTGGGACACTATAAAAGCAGTGCTAAGGGGAAGGTTCATAGCAATACAGGCACACCTCAAGAAACAAGAAAAAAGTCAACTAAATAACCTAACTCTACACCTAAAGAAACTAGAAAAGTAAGAAATGAAGGAACCCAGGGTTAGTAGACGGAAAGAAATCTTAAAAATTAGGGCAGAAATAAATGCAAAAGAAACAAAAGAGACCACAACAAAAATCAACAAAACCAAAAGCTGGTTCTTTGAGAGGGCAAATAAAATTGACAAACCACTAGCCAGACTCAGAAACAAAGGGAGAAGAACCAAATCAATAAAATTAGAAATGAAAATGGAGAGATCACAACAGACAACACAGAAATACAAAGGATTATTAGAGAATACTATCAGCAATTATATGGTAATAAAATGGACAACTTGGAAGAAATGGACAAATTCTTAGAAAAGTACAACTTTCCAAAACTGAACCAGGAAGAAATAGAAAATCTGAACAAACCCATCACAAGCACGGAACTAGAGGCTGTAATCAGAAATCTTCCAGCAAACAAAAGCCCAGGTCCAGACAGCTTCACAGCTGAATTCTACCAAAAATTTAGAGAAGAGCTAACACCTATTCTACTCAAACTCTTCCAGAAAATTGCTGAGGAAGGGAAACTTCCAAACTCATTCTATGAGGCCACCATCACCTTAATCCCAAAACCTGGTAAAGATCCCACAAAAAAAGAAAACTACAGGCCAATATCACTGATGAACATAGATGCAAAAATCCTTAACAAAATTCTAGCAATCAGAATCCAACAACATATTAAGAAGATCATACATCATGACCAAGTGGCCTTTATCCTAAGAATGCAAGGATTCTTCAATATCCACAAATCAGTCAATGTAATACACCATATTAACAAACTGAAAAATCAAAATCGTATGATTATCTCAATAGATGCAGAGAAAGCCTTTGACAAAATTCAACATCCGTTTATGATAAAAACCCTCCAGAAGGTGGGAATCGAAGGAACATACCTCAACATAATAAAAGCTATATATGACAAACCCACAGAAAACATTATCCTCAATGGTGAAAAACAGAAAGCATTTCCCCTAAAGTCAGGAACAAGACAAGGGTGCCCACTCTCACCACTATTATTCAACATAGTTCTGGAAGTTTTGGCTACAGCAATCAGAGCAGAAAAAGACATAAAAGGAATCCAAATTGGAAAAGAAGAAGTAAAACTTTCACTGTTTGCTGATGACATGATCCTCTACACAGAAAACCCTAAAGACTCTACCATAAAACTACTAGAGCTAATCAATGAATACAGTAAAGTTGCAGGATATAAAATCAACACATAGAAATCCCTTGCATTCCTATACACTAATAATGAGAAAATAGAAAGAGAAATTAAGGAAACTATTCCATTCACTGTTGCAATGAAAAGAATAAAATACTTAGGAATATATCTACGTAAGGAAACAAAAGACCTGTACATAGAAAACTATAAAACAATGGTGAAAGAAATGAGAGAGGACCCCAATAGACGGAGAAATATACCATGTTCGTGGATTGGAAGAATAAATATTGTGAAAATGAGTATACTACCCAAAGCAATTTATACATTCAATGCAATCCCTATCAAGCTACCAACGATATTTTTCACAGAACTAGAACAAATAATCTCACAATTTGTATGGAAATACAAAAAACCTCGAATAGCCAAAGCAATCTTGAGGAAGACGAACGGAACTGGGGGAATTAACCTGCCGGACTTCAAGCTCTACTACAAAGCCACAGTCATCAAGACAGTATGGTACTGGCATAAAGACAGAAATATAGACCAATGGAACAAAATAGAAAGCCCAGTGATAAATCCACTTATGGACACCTTATCTTTGACAAAGGAGGCAAGAATATAAAATGGAGAAAAGACAATCTCTTTAACAAGTGGTGCTGGGAAAACTGGTCAGCCACGTGTAAAAGAATGAAACTAGAACACTTCCTAACACCATACACCAAAATAAACTCAAAATGGATTAAAGATCTAAATGTAAGACCAGAAACTATAAAACTTCTAGAGGAGAACATAGGCAAAACACTCTTCGACATATATCACAGCAGGATCCTCCAAGACCCACCTCCCAGAATATTGGAAATAAAAATAAAAATAAATGGGACCTAATTAAAATTAAAAGCTTTTGCACAGCAAAGGAAACTATAAACAAGGTGAAAAGACAGCCTTCAGAATGGGGAAAAACAATAACAAATGAAACAACTGACAAAGAATTAATCTCTAAAATATACAAGCAGCTCCTGCAGCTCAATTCCAGAAAAATAAATGACCCAATCAAAAAATGGGCCAAAGAACTAAACAGACATTTCTCCAAAGAGGACATACAGATGGTTAACAAACACATGAAAAAATGCTCAACATCCCTCATAATCAGAGAAATGCAAATCAAAACCACAATGAGATACCATTTCACACCAGTCAGAATGGCTGCTATCCAAAAGTCTACATGCAATAAATGCTGGAGAGGGTGTGGAGAGAAGGGAACCCCCTTACACTGTTGGTGGGAATGCAAACTAGTACAGCCACTATGGAGAACAGTGTGGAGATTCCTTAAAAATCTGGAAATAGAACTTCCATATGATCCAGCAATCGCACTCCTGGGCATACACACCAAGGAAACCAGAATTGAAAGAGACACATGTACTCCAATGTTCATCGCAGCACTGTTTATAACAGCCAGGACATGGAAGCAAGCTAGATGTCCATCTGCAGATGAATGGATAAGAAAGCTTTGGTACAGATACACAATGGAGTATTACTCAGCCATTAAAAAGAATGCATTTGAATCAGTTCTAATGAGGTGGATGAAACTGGAGCCTATTATACAGAGTGAAGTAAGCCAGAAAGAAAAACACCAATACAGTATACTAATGCATATATATGGAATTTAGAAAGATGGAAATGACAACCCTGCATACGAGACAGCAAAAGAGACACAGATATATAGAACAGTCTTTGGGACTCTGTGGGAGAGGGTGAGGGTGGGATGATTTGGGAGAATGGCATTAAAACATGTATATTATCATATGTGAAATGAATCACCATTCAGGGTCGATGCATGTTACAGGATGCTCGGGGCTGGTGTGCGGGGATGACCCAGAGGGAGGATAAGGGGAGGAGGGAGGTAGGAGGGGGGTTCAGGAAGGGGAACTCATGTACACCTGCGGCAGATTCATGTCAATGTATGGCAAAACCAACCAATAAAATATTGTAAACTAATTAGCCTCCAATAAAAATAATAAAAAATAAAATAAAAAAACAAAGTCCAAATCTGAGGGTCTACCCACAGAGAATAAAGCTTACAAGTATTGAGTCTGGAGATATGAGTATGGAGAGACTATACAAAATGCACTGACAAAATTATAAAATATGAATGTATACTTATTGATTAACTTCTGGCATACTAGGATGGGTGGTATACCCCTTGAGGCTTGAAAGAGATCATTTAATACATAGAAGGCATATTTTTCATAACAATAATGAATATATAGAACTTGTTAAACCAAATAAATAATGTAACTTGAAGAAGGTAATAATGAATTATTAGATTAAAGTGTCAGAGCAGGTTATTTGGACAAAAGACAGAAGTTTAACTTAATGATGACTGTACACATAGCATCTTTAATGAGTGTCTCTTGATTTCCTTATATGGAACTTGGATCAAATTGTCCATCACTCTGATCCAATAAGGTAATTTCTCCATTTTTTTGTATTAGTCATTTTAGTAAAAATCTGTTTTAATAAAATTTTTAAATTGAAGTATATATGCATATAGAAAAGTGAACAAGTCAAAGTGAGAGTTTGATGAATTAGTACATAGTTAACACACTCACTCATAGTCAATAAATAGAACATTACCAAAATCCCAGAAGCCTCAGTGGGCACTTTCCAGTGGGCACTCATTGGCCCCTTCCTTCTCCACAAAGATGATCTCCTTTCAAAATCATAGATTAGGCCAGCTTGATTTTGAGCTTTTTAAAACTGCAGTTATCAGGTACATATTCTTTTCTCTGTGGCTTCCTGACTTTATGTTTGTGAATTCATTCATATTGTTTTGTGCAGCAGTAGTTTATTCATTTTCATTGCTGATTATCATTCATTTATATGAATATAACACAATTTATTTATCCATAAATAAATTGGACCTTTGGGTTGTTTCTACTTTGGAGCTGTTACGAATGAAGCTGCTGTTGCTGTCTTGTACATGCTTCTGGTGTGCATACAGATGACTGTTGAGCATACATCTAGGAATGGAATTGTTGGGGCATAGGTTATGCCTGTAAAAATCAAATATTGGACACAGGGAAACTGCACAAGCCTCCTTCTCTACATCAGTGCCTTGATGTTTTCTGCATGTTGGAAAGTGCAGCTTTTCTGCCAAATGAGCCAAGTGTTGCTCCTGGGTCAACCTTAAGGGAAAAAAAAACAAAACCCACATTTTTCAAGCTTCTGGGTGTTGTGGCTTGTCAAGCAGTTTCAGACCCTGGGAATTTACTAACTGTGGATTGCCTGCTGCTTTCGTACCCCTTGCCTTCCTCAGATCACAGGATTTGCTTTCACACTTGGATAAACCCACTTCTCATTAGCAGCTTAAGAAATCTTTTCTATTCATCCAGAATTTGTAATGTTTAAAAGTGGACTTCAATATTTTTTCTTTGCCAACAGATACTGCTATCTAATGAAGGATGAATTTCAAGTACCTGAGACTTAAGGTAGGGCTGGCCACCACACTGTATCATTAATGTTGGATGATCAGACATTTGTAAATAGTAAATACTGTACCCTGTACTCAGGTGTCAGTAAAGGGTTTACAGTAGGAGGCACGGGTGCCATCTTGTCACTGAATGCAATTCAGAAGGGACTGAGTTGGCACCTCCAACTGGGGACGCCTGACTCCTACAAGATTGATATCCACAGAGAGTTCATTTAGCCTTCACACAGATATAGAAATGTATTGCCAAATTTACTCTTAACATCTGCAATTTCTGAGCATGTGTGAAGTGCTTTATATGTATTATCTCATTCAATTTTCCAAGCAATCCTACAAGTTAGATACTACTCTTCTGTCTTGTCGATAGGACAGGGGAGACTGGCAGAGGTTAAGTTGTCCTTCCCAATGATAAGCCAGTGACATTAGTTAGTGACAGAATTAGAACTCAAACCCATATTTTATGGACTGCTACTGAAATTATGAACCACTTTATGTACCATCTCCTTACTCACTTTTAAAAATTAATTAATGTATTTGGCTGCATGGAGTCTCAGCTGTGGCGTGTGGAATATTCTTGTGTCATGCATGCAGAATCTTTTCTTGCAGTGTGTACTCTCTAGTTGTGTTGCTGGAGCTCCAGAGCATGTGGGCTTCAGTACTTACAGCACAGTGCTTAGCTGCTCCGAGGCATGTGAGATCGTAGCACCTAGACCAGGTATTGAACCTGTGGCCTCCGCATTACAAGGCAGATTCTTAACCACTGGACCACCAGGGATGTCCCCATGTCTCCCTATGCTTGGTTTCCTACTTTGGTCTTTCACTTGTGATGAATCTAGTTTTGGTTAATAACTGCAGAATTTAAGTCTCTCTCTCTCCCAGGACTGCCATTTACCCCATTCATCATTTCTGTTTTCCTTAGGACATTGCCTCAAAACTCTCTCAGCCAAAAAGGCTGACACTCCATTCATTCTCAGTTCCATCAGATTATAGTTTGGCACTTTTGTGCAAGGCATATTCAGTACATCAGTCTGTCTCTAGAGGCTTCTGTTTATTGGCCAATGTTTTAAGACTCGGGCCTCTCCAGGAATGATGCCACAAACTATGGCATATTACTGGTTTGCAATAACAGATACTTTCATAATTCTCATTAACACCTGAGACTGGAGTATGATGTTAAATGGAAAAAACAGAACATAAAGAGGTAGACAACAGCTAATTTCCATAGAGAATTATACACCTGAACATTAATAAAGATTGGAAGATAATTTCCACAAGACTGATATTAATTATGATATTCTTCATTGTGTGTTAAGTTGCTTAAGTCAATCGTGTGTGTGCTCAGTTGCTTTAGTCATGTCTGACTCTTTTCGACACTATGGACTGTAGCCCGTCAGGTTCCTCAATCCATGGGATTCTCCAGGCAAGAATACTGGAATGGGTTGCCATACCCTCCTCCTGGGGATCTTCCCAACCCAGGGATTGAACCCACATCTCCTGCATTACAGGTGGATTCTATACTGCTGAGCCACCAGGGAAACCCCTGAATAAGTCAATAAAACTAATAAATAACCGATTGACTTGGAAAAGATACATAACAATAATTGAAGGAGAACATAACGAAGAATCATGAGAATTAGACTAAATACCTTTTCTGGATCACACTTTAGAGCTTTTAAAGTGTATTTGCATTTATTTTCTTATTTGAGCCTTGTAACATACTAGGAAATAACAAACATATATTATTTGTCCCATTTTATAGATAGAGCATCTGAGGCTCAGAGAAGTTGTTTGCATTACCCTAGGTCAGCAGTGATGGGACAAAGATTCATGCCCCGATTTCATGACTCAGGTCAAAATTCTTCTCATCCTACAACACTGCTTTCTTTCACCAGATGGCAGAGATACTGGCCTTAACTACACAGCAGTAAGTCCATTTATCATGTGATGTCCATTAAAATCTAAAACCAATCAATGTCTTCAAACCACATCTTCAAAGTCATCTTCATCTAAGAAATTCTGGTCAGTTACACACCTCTAAACTAAAGTGAACAAAATCCCAACTCAATTAATTATTTAAGTTATGGAGATAAAAAGACATAATGTGACCTGAATCCAATTATCCTTAATCCATCTTTTGGGGCAATAAAATAGTTTCTCAAGTGTATGGTAGGTTTCACATTTTAAAAAATTGTTTAAAAATTTTTAATTGTGATAAAATACACATTAACGTTTATCATCTTAATAATTTTCAAATGTTCAGTTCAGTAGTGTTAAGTACATTCACACTGCTGTGCAATTACCCTCCAGAACTATTTTCACTTTGAAAAACTGAACATCTACATCCATTAAACAATAATCTCCAGTCTCCCCTCTCCTAGCCTCAAGCAACCACCATTGTACTCAGTCTTAGCCAAAAGACTGAGAAGCGATCAAGCAACCACCATTGTACTTTCTGTCTCTATGAATTTGGCTACTCTGGGCACTTAAGTGGAATCATAGGGTACTTGTCTTTTTGTGACTGGTTATTTCACTTACTGGAAGGACTGATGCTGAAGCTGAAACTCCAATACTTTGGCCACCTCATGCGAAGAGTTGACTCACTGGAAAAGACCCTAATGCTGGGAGGGATTGGGGGCAGGAGGAAAAGGGGACAACAGAGGATGAGATGGCTGGATGGCATCACCGACTTGAAGGACATGAGTTTGGGTAGACTCTGGGAGTTGGTGATGGACAGGGAGGCCTGGCATGCTGTGATTCATGGGGTCGCAAAGAGTCAGACACAACTGAGTGACTGAACTGAACTGAACTGTCCATTGTATTAATAACATGTGTCAGAATTCCCTTCCTTTATAAGGCTGAATAGTATTCCACGGTATGTTTGCACCACATTTTGCTCATCTGTTAATCTGTTGATGGACACTTGGGTGACTTCCACTTTTTTGCTGTTGTAACTAGTGCTGTTATGAATATGGATATACACATACCTCTTTGAGATTCTTCTTTCAACTCTTTTGGGTATACATCCAGAAGTAGAATTGTTAGAACGTTTTGTAATTCTATTTAACATTTTTTTAGGAACAGTCCCACCAGCAGCACACAAGAGTTCTAATTTCTCTACATCCTCACCAACACTTGGTATTTTTGTTTTTATTTTTCTCTTTATAGTAACTATTCCTAATGGGGGTAAAATAGTATCTCATGGTTTTGATTTGCTTTTTCCTAACAGTGTGTTGAAAAGCAGAGACATTACTCTGCCAACAAAGGTCCATATAGTCAAGTCTGATCTTCCCAGTGGTCACGTACGGTTGTGAGAGATGGACTGTAAAGAAGGCAGAGTGCCAAAGAATTGATGTCTTTGAACTGGGGTGCTGGAGAAGACTCCTGAAAATCCCCTGGACAGCAAGGAGATCAGATCAGTCCATCTTAAGGGAAATAAACCCTGAATACTTGTTGGAAGGACTGATGCTGAAGCTGAAGCTCTAATATTTTGGTCATCTGATATGAATAGCTGACTTATTGGTAAAGTCCCTGACACTGGGAAAGATTGATGGCAGAAGGAGAAGAGGGTGTCAGAGGATGAGATGGCTTGATGGCATCACGGATGCAATGGACATGAACTTGGGCAAACTTCGGGAGATGGTGAGGGACAGGGACGGCTAGCATGCTGCAGTCCATGGGGTCACAAAGAGTCAGACACAACTGGGCGACTGAACAATGAGCAACAGTAATTAGTGATGTTGAGCATCTTTCCATGTGCTTTTTGACCAACCATATATCTTCTTTGGGCTTCCCTGGTGGCTCAGAGGCTAAAGCGTCTGCCTGGAATGCAGGAGACTCAGGTTCAATCCCTGGGTCGGGAAGATCCCCTGGAGAAGGCAATGGCAACCCACTCCAGTACTCTTGCCTGGAGAATCCCATGGAGGGCGGAGCCTGGTGGACTACAGTCCATGAGGTCGCAAAGAGTCGGACACGACTGAGCCACTTCACTCACTCACTCATATATCTTCTTTGGAGAAATATATCACAGAAATCTTTTGCCCATTTGTAGTTGGATTTTGTTGTTGTTATTATTGAGTTGTAGGATTTCTTTATGTATTCTGGATATTAACTCCTTATCAGATATATAATTTGCAAATATTTTCTCCAAAATTGCATGGGTTGCCATTTCAGTCTGTTGATTGTGTCCTTTGATGTACAAAGTTTTAAATTTTGATGTAGCTACCTTCTTACCAGTTTTAGGATTGTGTTCCCTCCGGGAAATCAATGAAATAAATAGACTGTCTCCTAAGGAAAATAAAACATAGTAGGCATTCAAATAAAATCTCAGGTACCATCTCATAAGGTTTTCTAATTCCGTGGCATCCATCTGGGGAGCTCCAGGAAAGCCTTCATCACTTGATTATTGTTTATGATGACTTGGCTGGGATTAGGGACAGATGCTGAGCGCTGGGGAGACAGTTCCTATTCCGTGATTTGAATCTCGACATACTAGACCCCTCTATTTCTTCTGGTGGAAGAAAATTAGATTTACAGTTCCTGAATTAACAGGAGTTTGACTAGAAAGGCAGAATGGAAGGCACAGATTGTGTGGGTGGTGGCTGAAATGCATGTGCATGCAGGTGTGCAGTACAGATATGAGGAGCTGGGGTTAGACAGAAGCAATGTTGTCCTTTAGAAAGAGGATTGCTCCAAAGGAGCAGCCAGTCAAAGTCCATCCAGAAAAATGGAAACCACTGTGAGAATTTAAAACAGAGGGAACTGAATTCAGGGAACTGGTTTCCAGGAGATGGAAGAGGCTGAACAAACAACTGAGGAACAGTTGCCAACTCAGAGTCTTATCTAAAGCAGAAAAGTAGGGGAAAAGGAGTCCAGAGAGGAAAGAAAAGAGGAGAAACACATTTTCTCTGGGCAGTGTCTCCCATTGGCTGAACCCATACAGAAACCAACAGACCTGGGATCCTGGGAAATAGAGCAAAGTTGGTTCGGGAAGGGCAGGGAGTCAATCTAAGACAAATAGGTCCCAGAGAGCAAGGTATACATGGGACACCTGTGCTGTGGGGGATCCTAAAGATCCCCTTTTGCTTTAGTTGGAAAATCTCTGCTGTTCATATGCATGTCACCTACTAGGCTTGGCGGTGCCCCTTGAAATCTACTGACTCAGCTTCATGAATTAGGCTGCTATAAGTTGAAAGGGTTATGACTGTCCTCTGGTTTGTCCATGTAAAAGTGAAAGTGTTAGTTGCTCAGGCATGTCTGACTCTTTGTGACTCCATGGACTGTAGCCCACCAGGCTCCTTTGTCCATGGAATTCTCCACACAAGAATATTAGAATGGGTTGCTGTGTCCTTCTCCAGGGGCTCTTCCCAACCGAGGGATTGAACCCGTCTCCCAAATTGTAGGCAGATTCTTTACTGTTTAAGCTACCTGGAAAGCCCAAAGCTGTGAAAATCTGGGATTAATGCAGATGAATGACACAGGAGGAGGGAGCAGCCCAGTGGCCAAAAGTGACTTTGGCTGAACAAGCAACCAGGTAATTTATAGAATCAAGCTTGGCTTTTTGGTTAGGCAAGGTTGGGAACAGGGTCCTTCTGACAATGCATCCAAGGAGAGCAGGGTGAGAATTTTAATTTATGGGCTACATTCCATGGGGTCACAAAGAATTGGACACCACTGAGCAACTGAGTACACAGGCACACATTTTGAAATAAGTTTCTTATAAGTGCTCAAGGAAAATAAGACTTATTTTTCATTTTACATCCTTTTGTCAACATTTCCTTCCATATATAGCCCTTAAATAGAGTGAGCCCCAAAGACTTACAGAAAAACATTACAAAAATCATTGTACTTCTAGAAGATTATAGGGAGTGGACAGAAGTGATAAGAAGGGAAACAAGAGAAAGAGAATACTGCTGGGGGGATGCGGGCAGGGAGCAGAGGGAGAGAGCAAAGTATAAGATAAGGAAAGGAGGAAGAGATAATGAAAGAATGAGAGCGTTGAGGCATTCTGTAGAAGAAAAATGAGAGATAGTTAATAGAGGAAAGGGGATTTAAGAGAGGCAGAGGAATTTTGAAAGGAGCTTAAGTTGAGGTCAATTGTCAGACATATTAAACTAGGCTCTTAAAACTTTTATTCTATAGAGTTTCAATTTTCAAGGTCAATTTTGACTTCCCTGGTGGTGCAGATGGTAAAGCATCTGCCTACATTGTGGGAGACCCAGGTTCGATCCCTGGGTCAGGAATATCTCCTGGAAAAGGAAATGGCAACCCACTCCAGTACTCTTGCCTGGAAAATCCCATGGACAGAGGAACATGGTAGGCTACAGTCCATGGGGTCGCAAAGAGTTGGACACTACTGAGTGACTTCACGTTCACTTTTTCACTTTCTAGGCCCTCTGACCTATAATCTATAAACCACCCACCTGTTGCATTCAGCCAGGACAGATTAGCATAGTGTAGCAGCAATTAAAATATTGCTTAACCAAATGGTCTCAGCCCTGAGACATAAACCACTTTTCCCACTCATCACCCCCATCACCACTTGCTCCCTGTGTCTCAGCTCTGTTGGTCTTCAGGAACCTCCTGCAGTTCCTTCAGTTCAGTTCAGTTCAGTCGCTCAGTCGTGTCCGACTCTTTGCGACCCCATGAATCACAGCACGCCAGGCATCCTTGTCCATCACCAACTTCCGAGTTGCAGTTCCTTCATCCAACAACTAAAGATCTTCAGATCCTTCCTCCATGGCTCCATGCTGATTGGTTGGCAAGCATTTTCAATATAATCCTATTTAATGGAATTGTCACCACACCCAGCAAAGAAGGATTATGCTGTGGGTTTCAGCTGGGCTTCCTTGGTGACTCAGATGGTAAAGCGTCTGCCCACAATGCGGGAGACCCAGGTTTAATCCGTGGGTTGGGAAGATCCCCTGGAGAAAGAAATGGCAACCCACTCCAGTACTCTTGCCTGGAAAATCCCATGGATGGAGGACCCTGGTAGGCTACAGTCCATGGGGTCGCAAAGAGTTGGACACAGCTGAGCAACTTCACTATCAGTTGAACTGATCACAATACTGTCATCCTATAGGTTGGAAGAAACCAGAATAAGAACTAGATGTGGTCTGAAGGCGAGCTCTGACTTAAATGAAAGAGAAAATTTCAGTCACTAACAGACAACTCCCAGATATAACCTTCATTTTGGAGTTAGGTTATGTGCACTCCTGGGGTACCCTATGCACTAGAGAACTGAGGTTAAGACAAATACGTCAGCTGAGTATAGAAGGGACAGAACTTAGTTCAAACAGCACCATAACCCCTTCTTATCTGATGATTGCTTCTCTTTGAAGTATTCAAGCTATTGATCAAATCTCATTTATAGAAATTTTACTCAATGCAGTTCCAGAACTGAGATAAGTATACATTAAGGGTTAGATCATAGATTGTTTCTAAGCTTCAAAAGTCCCGACCAAATGTAGGAATCTTGATGTGTCTGTTTATTTTTGTTTGGCCAGTTACCTTTTCAGTCTGCGGCTGGCCATGTCTTATGAGTAAAAATTTACAGGGATCAGTGTTTCCGTAGAATCAAAACACACCATTTTCTTACAGTGATACTGCCCCAGCACAGGGATATTTGGCATTTTGAATTTAGACTTTTAGTCCCTTTCTTTTTCTCCACCAGGAAGTTACCATTTGTTTTACATGATTACCCCAAATTCACTTTATAAAATTAAGCACTGCAAATAAATCTGACATTAGCTATGTATTACCTGGAACTTTTAACAGTTATTTACTTCCTTTTTCTTTAATAAAATTTCTTTTTCCTCTAATTGGACAGTTTTACTTTCTGTTTGTTATGGGGAAATAGGAAAGAACTCTTGAACAATGTTCTCTCGAGCAGAAAAAGTGACTTCTATCTTGGGGTATGAGTTGAAATTGATCTTTTCACCCCAGCATAGAAACATGGACCTTAAGATAGCTCTCTTTGGGTATTCAGCATCCTTTTCGGGAATCCTGGTGGGAGTAGCAATTTACAGCTATTTCCCACATGCTTCAGTGTGGGTTACATTCACACCAGTAAAAAAGAAATTCCAAGAGCACAGTTTGACTGCTGTTTCTACACTTCTTACTTGAGAGCCTTCTCTCTCAATTCCATTGGCCAATTTTGGGGAACATTTGCTGAACCATCTCTTAAACTGACTGAAGTCACCTTGGTCTGTTCTCCTGCAGAAAGATTTTCTGAGAGACGGTGAGGGACACTCAACCACAAATGTAATCTTTCTACAACCTACTTTTACCTATTTATTTATTCTTTGTAGGAGGAGAGTGGGAATAGGAAGACTCTGGCAGCCTGAATGTGACAAAATGCTGAGAGGCCCTGGGAGAGCCCTACTGTGGCAATGGCTCTGACTGTGTGTTCAGCGGTGCATGTTGCCTTCGCAGGTTCCAGTGGTTTGTATGAGACCTGGGCTTTCTGAAGAAAAGGCCCTGCTGAGAGAACAGCTGAAGTTAGCCTCCAGGATCAGAGAGCAAGCTTGTTTAGGTTAAGGTTTCAAAGCACTGACTTTTATTACATTTTAATGATCAGAGTCATATTTTATTCATGGAACTCAAACTGAGCACCCTGCAGTTAGCAAAACACAAGGTTTCCATTTTACATTCAGGCTAGCCTATGGAAAAGTTTGAAACAGAAGGAAAATGTTGGGATTGGACATTCTTATTAAAAATAAACATCAAGGATGTGCTGAACACTGATGATAAAATGTGTAGGGTAACATAGTTACGAAGACTTCGACGGTTTCTGTTGAATATGTCAATAAGGTACATCTCATTTGCTAGAGACGTAACCTTTCATAAACTTGTATTTTCAGACCTTCACAACATACTTCTGATAGAAACAGAATTCCCCCTAGAATTTCTCACCGTGACAGTTTTAAAATAGTCTGTATTTTACCCTTTCCTTTTTGAAACAGAGAGAGTGAGAAACTTTGGAGATAGAAAAATATTGGGTTGTGTTCCATTTCTATGTATAACGTGGAGAAGATTGAGCTAGGTTCTAATTTATTTTGTAGGAAAGAATGAAGAAGAATTTAATTTTCTCTTTATTCTGCTGCTAGATGCAAGTAATGATAGGGGGTGATTAACTTCTTTGTTTCTGAAGCATTTTCACATGAAAGTCATTTTCAAAGAAACAGCAAGTAATCCTGGCAATTTAGAGTGTGTTTGAGGCACTTTTCAAGGTGACCTCTGTATTTTGGGAGAGATTAGGACAATACCCATGGAAGGTGAGATTCACATGTATAATTGGCATCTGATTGTGAAAGATTTACCTGTAAATCCACCTTGAACTCTCTGGCCAAAAGACAAAGCCGTAAGTGTGGCCAGTGTTGACTTTTTCCTTTCTATTTTACTTTGCAGCTATTCTTAAACATCAAAGGACATCTCTGGAAGGAGACCCACAGGTGAATGGTGATAACAGTTCAACATCAGTTCAGCAGCATCAGTTTTCCATCGTCTGCCTCAAATTAGGATTCAATTCCTGTGAATTATTTTTTAATAATTACAGCGTGAATAAATGGATGAGTAGAAGAGAAGAGCATGTGAATAAAATACTTAATGGCAGACACTTCCTGATTCCAAAAGTCGCTTTTCTTGGACATTGCAGAGAACTACACTTTTTTTTTTCTATTATAGATTTACTTCTGTAATTACATTTTGCTTGGGTTAATACTGAAACTCATGTTTTTAAGTGCTTTCACACTAATTATGTGAATTTACAAGCTTAGAGGGAGCTGAAGAGCAAGGAGACATCAAGAGTAAACTAAAAATGTTCCCGTGATAATTCTTAAGTGGGTAACCCAGTTAATTCCTCTAAATGCCAGCATGTGATACTCATGTGTTTCACCAGCTCCTGCTCCCTCCCAAATAACTAGACTTGAAAGGAGGAACTACCTCTCATGTATGTCTTGCACATTGTCAATGCTTTGTCTGATAAAAGGGGAGGGGGTTAATTATAAATGTTTTCAAACTATGTTCCATAGTTTCCTTTATTTTTTTAAATGTTGAATTCTGGAGATTCACCTTAGGTGACAATAGGTCCCAATCTTAAATTTTAGTTTTCTTCCTTGTGAGTTGGAAATAGGTTGCTGTAAGGATTAAAAGAAATAATCCACATAAAGAGATGAACAGTTCTTAGCTTACTGTAAATGTACAACACTCCTGGGTATTTTCATTATCTCTCTTGTACTATGCTCTGTAGAGCTCTATGCTCTACGGGGCTTTCCTGGTGGCTCAGACAGTGAAGAATTCACCTGAACTGCAGGAGAGCCAGGTTCAATCCCTGGGTCAGGAAGATCCCCTCGAGAAGGGAATGGCTACCCACTTCAGTATTCTTGCCAGAAGAATTCCATGGACAGAGGAGCCTGGCGGGCTACAGTCCATGGGCTCGCAAAGTGTCAGACACGACTGAGTGACTAACACATGACATGCTCTATAGAGTAATTTAGCATGGATTTCGGCTCTTCTATAAAACTGTTAGCAGTTGGAATATCTTTGTCAATACCAAGCACATAGGATAGTCCTTCACAAAATTTTCACCACTGAAAAACTCTCCCTGCTTTTGTGACATGCTAAATGAACTCTTTTTCTTAAGTAATTTAAAAAATTAATCATAGATGCTTAACTGTCAATTGGAGCTTCTGACTGATAAGACATAATCAGTGATATAATAAACTGATATAATTCCAGGTGTTTGGTGAGTTAATACTTTCCTTTAGCCTTTAAAAACTCTGACTCATATTAGCTCAAGTTCAGTTCAGTTCAGTTCAGTCGCTCAGTCATGTCCGACTCTTTGCAACCCCATGAATCACAGCACACCAGCCTCCCTGTCCATCACCAGCTCCCGGAGTTCACTCAAACTCATGTCCATCGAGTTGGTGATGCCATCCATCCATCTCATTCTCTGTCGTCCCCGTCTCCTCCCGCCCCCAATCCCTCCCAGCAAAGATCCTCATAATTACCTATGGTACACATAACCATATTTAAAGACCCCAGTTTATCTGCCAGTTTGTATTTCTCTAGGTCAGAATGTTGGACAGAAAAGGGTATAGCAGTAAGTAGTTCAACTATTTTATTTAAAAAGATACAGAACCTGAGTCCAGAGTGGTCATGTGATTTCTAATGTGAGAGGTGAGTTTAAGACTAGGATCAGATCTTCAAATGCCAGTAAAATTGTTCCTTGGCATCTGGAGGGTATTGGTTCAAGAAGTCTCCGTGAGTATCAGAATTCCATTATATAAAATGACATAGTACAATGAATACCAGTTGATTCTTTACATTCATGGATACAGAGCACCAACATGCACCACATGAATGTCCACATAAAGGGGAAACTAAATCATCCTTTGATATCTTAGTGCATTTTTATTTAGAAGGTTGAGAATTAAGGTTATTTGCCCATAATAAAGATAACAGTCAACAGTGACTCGGTAGTTCCTATGTATAGTCCCAATGCTAATATATATAATGCTTTATATATATAATCTCTTAAACATTTGTAATGATTTTGTAAGGTACGTACTATCCTTATCTCTGTTTTACAGCTGGGGAATCATGCTCAGTGAGGTTAAGAATTCAGATCGTCAATTGTGAGCCAGGATTCCCAATGAGGCAGCCATGACTCTAGGCTTGTCCAGGGTCTCCTCTTTGACTATTCCATGGAACTGCCTCTACCACCTGATCCCTGTATGAAACAGATGGAAGATAATGTATGGTGTCTATGGTGGCTTACCTCAGGAACTGAGGACAATTATGTAAATAAAGGCAGAGTCATGGATTCCAGCCTGGAAAAATCAAGCAACTTTGATCTATCCCCTGTTCATAGACAACATTCTTACCCAAGCTACTTGTCTTGTGAGGGTAGTCGTGGCTTAATGGAAGCCCAGTGAAAAGATGGCTCCAGCAGTGAAAACCCTTCATAACCTCTGCATATTTAACTGACAAATTTAACCATTCAAGAACAAAGAAGGGGGAATAGGGAGACCACAGAAGTACCCAAATAGCTGTCATAAAGCTCTGTCCATGCATCTCTTTATTTAGGAGAATCCATCCAATACTTTACTCTTTCCAGACACATTTCCTTCATGAATTGCTCTTGCCTGTTCTTTGTCTATTTTTCACTCCAGTGGTTTTTAAATTCATTTGCAAGAACTCTTTACATACTAAGCCTATTAATCCTTGGGCTGTCATAAATGTATAAATGTATTTTTCTATTGATTGCTTTATGACTTTATTATTCTTTACACTTAAATTTGTTATACTTTGTGTAATAAAATCAATCTTTTTCTTTATTATTTCTGCTTTGTGTCTGATAGAAGATACACTCCTATCCCAAGAAAATATTAATATTCACATATATTTCTTCTATGGTTTTCATAGTGTCTCCTTTGTACTTTTAAAACTTTAATTTAATTGGAATTACCTTTGGTGTTTGGTAAGATGGAATGACTTCCCTATTCCCAAATTTTTAATCTTTTAATCCAATCATTTAGTGAATAATCTACCCCTTCTCTGTTTATTTGAAATATTCTAATTTTCAATACATATAATTTCTTCTGCAATTTCTATGTTATTTCATCAATGCATTTCTTCATCAGCATAATACTATTAATAGTTTCAATTATTGTTGGGTATGTACTTAATTTGTACTGTTTAAGCAATACTGGACTGGGTTTCTCATATCTCTGTCCTTAGTAAATTATAAGTAGCAACCTCAAGTCTCTTAAAGCGACTGTGAACACAGCAAGAAATGATTGTGTTCAGTCTGACTGAAAGGTGGGAGGCAGAAAACATTACAAAGTAGTGTTGAAGACCCAATCAAAGTTATTTGGGATTACTTAATATAAGTCAAAACTCTTTAAAGATCTTAAAAACCTCTGAGACTTTCACTAAGTGATTGATATTAATAAAGAACTCAGGTTATAAAAATATTCCAGGAGTTCCCTGATGGCCTAGTGGTTAGGATTCTGGGCTTTTAGTTCTGTAGCCTGGGTTCAATCACCGATTGGGGAACTAAGATCCCACAAGCAGCGCTGTGTGGCCAAAAATAACAACAAAAAAATTTCAGGTATTCACAGATTCAGATCCAATCTCTGTACTAAATTGGGTCATAGTGAAGAATGGGGAAAACTCAGACACTGCTCTGTCATATGTAATAGATTTTGTAACAGATTTTGGCCCCTATTTATAATATATGCAAAATATAGAAGAAGTAAACTGAAATCAAAATTTAAATCAGCTCACAAAATAGTCAGATCAATTACTTGGCAAGTGTACATTTTCCTCTTTGGAAAACTACTTGTGGTAACGTTCAAATCTTGTAAAGATAACTCTACAGAATGTGTAACCACCTAGATAAACCATGTTACTTTAACCTAGGGTACAACTGGGCCAGCTGGAATTCTGAAAGAAATAGCTGAGCTTTGACATGCCCATAACAACTAGTTCTGTCTTTTCTAAAAACTCTTACCTTCTCTCTTCCCATCAGTGCAAGGTCTAAGGATAAGTAGCAACACCTGATAGAGCTTGAGAGGTTCTTACTCACAATTGTGTGCTTTTTCATTGCTCTAAGGAGAAATCCAATAATAGCACTCAGTGAACAATGGGCTAAGATGTTCATGTGCAAGAGGAAGAGGCCAAGGCCATGGCCTGTTTTACGTGAAAGACGTTCAGTCATGTCTGACTCTTCGCGACGCCATGGACTTTAGCCCACCAGGCTCCTCCCTCCATGGGATTCTCCAGGCAAGAATACTGGAGTGCTTTGCCATTCCCTTCTCAAGGGGACCTTCCCAAACCAGGGACTGAACCTCCATCTCTTGTGTCTCCTGCACTGGCAGGGGGATTCTTTACCCCTAGCACTACCTGGGAATCCCAGGTATAAGCCAGTTTCACCCAGGGAGTTTTCCAAGAACTACATCTTTGGAAATGATACTAAAATATTCACCAGGATTAAGCTTTTCCATGAAGAAAAAAAAATAATAACCCCAACTCTCCCCACTAAATCTGCCCTATCTATCCTAACTGCAATGGTGCAGCTTGGAAGGAAGGAGAGAAGGAAAGAGGAGAGGAAGGAGGAAATTACAATTCTTCCTTCTTTGTCCAAAAGACAAGGATAATGTTCATGATGAGGCTAAGGGCATAGTATCTAAAATATCCCCACCACTGCCCCCCTGTATCCTCTTTCTCTGCTGTGTTTTTCTTCACAGTGCTCATTATCACTGGACATTAGTATCTATCACTTGGCTGTTTGCATGTTGAATACTTTCTCCATGGCCATGTAAGCTAGAGACAGCATGTGTCATCTCACTGTAGCTGTCTTCCACTCCCAGAAAGGTGTCTAGGACAGTAGGTACTCAATATATATTTGCAGAATAACAAATGGGTTAATAGATCCATTATTAGCTAATTGAGCTGTGATAGGTATCAGAATATCTCCCTTTTTCAAAATATTAATATCTGGGCTTCCTGTTCCCCATCAGGTATAGGATGCTGACATTGCTCCCCCAAACCTAAGCCCAGCTTAGGGCCACTTTCCTAAGAACATACACACAAAAAATTTCACTTATGCAGAGAAATTCAAGCTAAAAAGAGAACATATACTGTGATAAAAAGTGAGAAGGTAGAACAGGCAATTCAAAAAGATGAAAAGAAATAGCAAAAATACATCCTCTGCAGTAATTGAAAAAATAAACATTGATGAGAGACTAGTTTTTTAGAATCTTTGCCATTTCAATGCAAGAAAAACTTCAATTTTTGCAAGTGTACAGTGAAAGCACTTTTATGTGTAGTTAGTGAAGTATTAAGGTTTAGACAGTCTTCACTCTGTGTAGTCTTACTGTGAGTAGGCTGCCAATTATGATGTTTGTCTTGCCAGAGTTAAGCCAAATGTAGACGCAACACTCACGGAGAAGGCAATGGCAAGCCACTCCAGTACTCTTGCCTAGAAAATCCCATGGATGGAGAAGCCTGGTAGGCTGCAGTCCGTGGGGTCGCTAAGGGTCGGACACGACTGAGCGACTTCACTTTCACACATTGGAGAAGGAAATGGCAACCCACTCCAGTGTTCTTGCCTTGAGAATCCCAGGGATGGGGGAACCTGATGGGCTTCCGTCTATGGGGTCACACAGAGTCGGACACGACTGAAGTGACTTAGCAGCAGCAGACCCAACACAGGGGAGTTAGGAAATTGCACTAGGAAGACTAATTCTTTAGTTCCTCTGGATCACTACAGATGTTTAAAGATGTTGAAATCATTCGGAGAAATCAATACCCAAGGACTGCCCCACTACTCTTCAACTGACCTTAGGAAGTGCAGCATCTTCTATGGACTCCCAGAGAAGGAGAAATTAAAAGAACGATATTCTCTTTAAGAATCAAACTTAAGAAGATCACGTTGTCTAAAGCAAAGAAAACAATACTGTAAGTATCTAGTTCTTGCTAAGCCAAAACCTGTCAGAACTGCGTCATTATCTAGTAGCGCAGTGAAGAAAAGAGTAAGAAAGGAAATGCCCCACTGAACTGCATGCCAGGCATGGTGCTTCAGTTCAGTCGCTCAGTCATGTCCGACTCTTTGTGAATTGCATGAGTCACAGCACGCCAGGCCTCACTGTCCATCACCAACTCCCGGAGTCTACTCAAACTCATGTCCATCGAGTCGGTGATGCCATCCAGCCATCTCATTCTCTGTCATCCCCTTCTCCTCCTGCCCCCAATCCCTCCCAGCATCAGACTCTTTTCCAATGAGTCAACTCTTCACATGAGGTGGCCAAAGTATTGGAGTTTCAGCTTCAACATCAGTCCTTCCAAAGAACACCCAGGACTGATCTCCTTTAGGATGGACTGGTTGGATCTCCTTGCAGTCCAAGGGACTCTCAAGAGTCTTCTCCAACACCACAGTTCAAAAGCATCAATTCTTTGATGCTCAGCTTTCTTCACAGTCCAACTCTCACATCCATACATGACCACTGGAAAAACCATAGCCTTGACTAGATGGACTTTTGTTAGCAATGTAATGTCTCTGCTTTTTAATATGCTATCTAGGTTGGTCATAACTTTCCTTCCAAGGGGTAAGCGTCTTTTAATTTCATGGCTGAAATCAGCATCTGCAGTGATTTTGGAGCCCCCCAAAATAAAGTCTGACACTATTTCCACTGTTTCCCCTTCTATTTGCCATGAAGTGATGGGACCAGATGCCATGATCTTTGTTTTCTGAATGTTGAGCTTCAAGCCAAACTTTTCACTCTCCTCTTTCACTTTCATCAAGAGGCCTTTTTGTTCCTCTTCACTTTCTGCATAAGGGTGGTATCATCTGCATATCTGAGGTTATTGATATTTCTCCCAGCAATCTTGATTCCGGCTTGTGCTTCTTCCAGCCCAGCGTTCCTCATGATGTACTCTGCATATAAGTTAAATAAGCAGGGTGACAATATACAGCCTTGCCGTACTCCTTTTCCTATTTGGAACCAGTCTGTTGTTCCAGGTACAGTTCTGACTGTTGCTTCCTGACCTGCATACAGGTTTCTCAAGAGGCAGGTCAGGTGGTCTGGTATTCCCATCTCTTTCAGAATTTTCCACAGTTTATTGTGCTCCACACAGTCAAAGGCTTTGGCATAGTCAATAAAGCAGAAATAGAGACTCTATATGTTAGTCCTCTCCCCGTGTGCTTCTTTCTCCCTTGGGAGCCAGGAACTTTGCTTGCCAAGGTGTAATAGACATTTATGAATCTATACTGGAGGAGATCTGAGCAATCTGGTGTTTGGGTTTTTGTTTTTGCTTTTATGGCTGCATTTGGGTCTTTGTTGTGGCACAAGGGCTTTACTCTAGTTATGGTGTGCAGGCTTAGTTGCTCCAAAGTATGTGGGATCTTAGTTCCCCAATCACGGACTGAAACTGAGTCCTCTGCATTGGAAGGCAGATTCTTAACCACTGGATTACCAGAGAAGTGCCCAGGAGTTTGCTATTAATACAAGAATAGTCTTTAAATGCACGTTTTGTTTGCTTTGAGTGCACATAGTTTAGCTAGATAATGGAATTTTTGTTTTTCAGTAATCATTTTCCTAAAGTGATTTCAAATAAGTAGGTGGAACTATATTGTCTATTCTATACATTTTTTTAAAAAATCAACAGCAGTTTTTATAATGTCTCAATCAAATGTCTTCCTCTGAAGAATATTTACAAAGAAAATGTAAATTCTGAACACAGCTAATTTGGTGATGTAAAAGTCAAATTGTTGAGTCCCCAGAGCTCAATGGTAACAATTTTGGCAGGGGTGGTGGTAGCTCAGTTGTGTGAAGTGAGAACCTTTATTCCTAGACCGTGTGTGTGTGTGTGTGTGTGCGCGTGTGCATGCTCACATACACATGTGTACATGTGTGCATGTGTATTCAGTTGTTCAGTCATGTCCAACTCTTTTTGACCCCATGGACTATCCCACCAGGCTCCCCTGTCCATAGAATATTTCAGGCAAGAATACTGGAACTGGTTACCATTTCCTACTCCAGGGGATCATCCCGACCTAGGGATCGAACCCATGATTCCTGCATTGTAGGCAGATTCTTTACCACTGAGCCACCTGAGAAGCCCATCCTTCAACATATTGCCACCAATTTCTATTGGTCCCCAAAAGGAACCACCATAGAGGGTAAGAAAAAGTTACTCCTTTTCAATTTCCGACCTTTACATTGAGCAGTAAACCGTGATTCTTCTTTCTACCACTTCCTCTCAAACAAATGTAATTTCCAGAATTTCTGAACACAGATGGAGAAAATAATACTAACTAAAACTTAGAAATTTTACTCAAAGCAATTCAAAATCTTTCCCATGGAAAGGCCTCATCCCTGTTTCCCCCTTCCTTCTTACCTTTCCTTACAAGTAACAGAGTGCTCCCCTATGTGTCTTAAGAGGTACAAACCTTCATTTTTACTCTCAAATCCAGAGGCACTACAGATCCAGAATCAATTGTTTCTGGATCTGATTCTCTCTTGGTTCTTATCCTCCTAGACATAAAATTGTTGCCTCAGTTCCAAGCATCACACCCTCATTTTACATTGCCAGTCACAGACTGGAAGGTGGAGCAGTGATTTCTCTCATATTTACAGGAAGACCGTATAATTTATCACTTGAATTAGAATTTTTTAAAGTAAAAGAAGGTACTGTTAGGAATTTTACCAGGACAATACACATAAACCAGTACAATCTCAGGAAAACTGAGATATGTGCTTTCCTTACTTGTTAGAGACAAAAGCATTTCCCAGAAACTCTAGATGTTTGGAAGGAACTCCCCTTCCCCGAGCACACTGCCACCCCTATAGGCTTCTGTTAGCTGGGAAGAAGGTGGCTTAGCTATTGAGTAGGCAACAAAATGTTGTTGTTGTTGTTCAGTTGCCAAGTCGTGCCCAACTCTTCTCGACCCCCTGCACTGCAGCATGCCAAGGTTCCCTGTCCCTTATCATCTCCTGGAGTTTGCACAAGTTCATTTCCACTGAATCAACGATGCCATCTAACCATCTCATCCTCTCTTCCCCTCTTCTCCTTTTGCCTTCAATCTTTCCCAGCATCAGGGTCTTTTCCACTGAGTCGGCTCTTCGCATCAGGTGGCCAAAGTATTAAAGCATCAGCTTCAGCATCAAACCTTCCAAAGAGTAGTCAGGGTTGATTTCCTTTAAAGATTGACTAGTTTGATCTCCTTGCTGTCCAAGGGACTCTCAAGAGTCTTCTCCAGCACCGCAGTTTGAAAGCACCTATTCTTTGGTGCTCTGCCTTCTTTATTGTCCTGCTCTCATGTCCGTACATGATGACTGGAAAGACCATAGCCTTGACTATACAGACCTTTGTCAGCAAAGTGATGTATCTGCCATTAATCCAGGTCCATGACAGTAAACCTAAATATCCTCTTAAAGTCTTAGAAATGGAGAAGGAAAACTCCTTTTCTGAGAATACACCTACAGGAGGAGGAAGAGCTGTCATGGTAGTAACCATCTTTCTTCTAGACTTAAATCCTCACAAATCCCAATAGTAGACACAAAACTCTCTACTGCCCATTTGAGTCAGTATTCTCAAAGTGCACAGAGCAGTGCCCTATACACAGGATGAGCCCACAGTCAGTCTTTCAGTGAGTAGGCATTCCATAGCTCAAAGCAGGAGCATCCACCTACAGGCAAGGATGCTGATGTTGGGAGACATATTTCAGCCTGAATGTCGGGTTGAATGGCATTTATACTCTCAAAGTTGAGAATTCTAGAATAAATACCTTGAGACTTTATTCTAGCTTCACTCTCCAAGTCATAACAATGAAGTATTGCCTCTTATATAATCTCTAAGCATCCCATTTTAAAAATCATTTGATGTACCTTTAAGCGAAAATGCCTCGAAGTCCTGAGAGTTTATTCAGAAGGTTGGTAAGCAGTCAAACAGATGTGCAATAAAATTCTTTGTCATCCTTTTTTGACAGTATCTGAGTCACCTGAAAACATAAAATCAACATTCTGTTCCAAGACTTTGTTTCTCATGGTAGGAATACATATGTACTATGCATTATAAACTGCAAATGTTGAGGGTACTGACTTAGTTCAAGTCAAATATGTTCTCAGCCAAAGGGGAAGCACACAACTGTCAGACTTTGATTTTATAAAGTGTAATGGCCAAGGTCCAAAAGCCAAGGCTTTGGTATTTGGCCTGAAAAAAATATTTCCATTATTAAATCTTCATTTCTATCTGGAGTAATTAACAGTGGGGTAAAGAAAAATTCTTTACATTTGCCTAAGTCTGATGCCTATCTTAAGTTGCTGCACCAAATGGTCTTATGAAGTTGGTTTAGGATGCATGTGCTTCAGTGTCATGTTTTAGGGGATGATGTTGGGACACTCACGGAGAATTAGACCCAATCTCCCCACTTCCAGAAGCATCTTTCCAACATCTTGGAGGACAGGAAATTAAGCTATATGTCAATTGCTGATGTTCTCAGCTTCTGAAATATTGAAAACCTCTAATTAAGTAGAAGGTAATAGAAATCAGACAGATTCTTGGATTTTAGCATAATTATATCCCATTATAATATAAGCAATGAGAGATTTTCTTTTATTTTATTGGGCTTCAAAATCACTGTGGATGGTAACTGCACCCATGAAACTCAAAGATGCTTGCTCCTTGGAAGGAAAGCTATGACAAACCTAGACAGTGTATTAAAAAGCCAAGACATCACTTTGCCAACAAAAGTCCATACAGTCAAAGCTATGGTTTTTCCATATGGTAGTCATGTGTGGATATGAGAGTTGGACCATAAAGAAAACTGAGCACCAAAGGATTGATGCTTTCAAATCGTGGTGCTGGAAAAGACTCTTGAGACTTTCCTGAACTGCAAGGAGAGCAAACCAGTCAATCCAAAATGAAATCAACCCTGAATATTCATTGGAAGGACTGCTGCTGAAGCTGAAGCTCCAATACTTTGGCCACCTGATGTGAAGAGCTGACTCATTGCAAAATACCCTGATGCTGGGAAAGATTGAAGGCAACAGGAGAAGAGGGAGGCAGAGGATGAGATGGTTAAATAGTGTCACTGACTCAATGGACATGAACTTGAGCAAATTCCAAAAGACAGTGAAGGACAGAGGAACCTGGCATGCTGCAGTCCACGGGGACTCAAAGAGTCGGACACGACTTAGCGACTGAACAACAACAAATCCCATTATTCTAAGTTTTTAGAATGTGTTAGGAAAGCGCCTCCCTTTCCATGAATGTATAACATGCTCAAGAAATAGAGAGACCCAGCTATATTTTTAGACTTTGGATCCTGTGACTGTTTATCGAGGAGGACTGGTACTCTTACAAATGTTCTTCCCAAGTGATAATGTGCATATTGTAATCAGTCTAGTCTATTTGTAACCAGATCTTTAGTGTTTCATAATTATTATGGTCCACATTGAATTTTTCAAAAACAAACCAAAAAATCAACTTAAAAATTAAAAAACATTCTATTCCCCATGTAATGAATGAATAAGGGCAATCCTGACTCTTTAGTAATCCCCTTTATGGTGGACTTTTTTCATTCAACGAAAAAGAAATAATGACATAAACAAAGATATTAAAAAAGTTCTTTGCAGAAAAAGTCATTTCTGGATTTAAATCATTGCCATTAAGGGGTGAAAAATACAGTTTTGTACCTGTCTGATAAAAGGAATCCCATTCAGTACCTTGCAAAGTGAACTCGTCACAGTCTCCTGCTCTGGTCTCAAAGTGAACCCTAAATTCACCACATCTATGCATTGCGGTTTCTTGTGCAAAGATCGCATATCAACATGCCATCTTAAGAAAGGCACAGAAGTAAAAAGCAATCTTAGGATCCTGTCCAGGCATATGAAAAGGCTGACAAACAGTCAGACTTGCAGGTAAAATATTTCTTCTTCAATAATGGTCTCAAAAAGCCACAGGAACATGTTCTGCTTTTGAACATGTTCTGCTTTTAAACATGCGCCATTCATCTAGCCTACAATTGTATATTTCTTGGCAAACAGGCATATTATTTCAGTCTGAGAACGAACCTCATCAAACTGTGGCTGATTTGCCTCAAGCTTCCCAGGCAGTAGTTAGCTCAATGGGGTTCTCAGTAAGGCATGCCTAACGCAGAATGGCCCCTGAGGAGAAAGGGATTAGAAAATAACACAATTCTAATAACTAGGTTTTTGTTCCTGAACTGTCTCTGCACTCTTATATTAAAAACAAAACCCCCTAAATCAGTCCAGCTGTTCTCAGTACTCAAGTTCACGCTGTCCTCTCCTGAATAGAAATCGTCTTCTCTATAGGATTAAAGCCTGAAATAGACTGCTGTGGCTTGAGCCAGCAGTGCCAAAATTTAATATAAGACCTTCACAGTCAAGTCACTGTTCAAACTCATGGTGCTGAAATAGTTTCCCTGCTTTTTTGTGACACTTCCATTCCAGAATTGGAGTTCTCTTTTCACCTCTGCATTATGTAGTGACTTTAAAATATGCTCAACTTTTAAGAATTAAATGAATTTAACTAGCATAGAAATAAGATTGTAAGACAAGAATAGTTATTCTTGGTTGTAAATTAGGAGTAGTATTTATATTTTTATTTTTCAAGGATTCCTAGAAGTCTTCAATGTGTACTTTATTTGCATGAAGAAAAATAGACGCTTAGAAAACTAATAGTCACAATAGTTATATTGCTGATATATTGCTTTTTTTAAGATTCATGCATTTATTTTGGCTGCCCTGGGTCTTTGTCACTGTGCGTGGGTTTTCTCTAGTTGCAGTGAGTGGGGGCCACTCTCTAGTTGTATTGCACGGGCTTCTCATTGTGATGGCTTCTCTTGCTGCAGAGCATGGGCTCTAGGCTTGAGGGCTTCAGTAGTTGCAGCATGCAGGCTCAGTAGTTGTGGCACACGGATTTAGTTGCTCTGCAGAACGTGGGATCTTCCTGAACCAGGGATCAAACCCAGGACCCCTGCATTGGCAGGCAGATCTTAAACACTGGACCACCAGGGAAGCCCTTGATATGTTCTTATTCTACAGTAAAGCTTCTGGACTTTTATAAATGCAAATTTTATGCAATTCCCTTCAATAAGCTTATTTTTACTCAACTTTTTGTTTCACTTTCTTCATTTCTTTAGGATTCCTAGATTTCTTTCATTTTAAGTTCGAAAGAACTGTCTCCCTGGTCCTGTTGAACAGACCTTTTAGACTTCCCCTGAATACAAAGAGATTACACATACTATGTTGCAATATATAAATACCTTCCAAGCATCTGCATATTGCTCCTTCACAGAGACATGTCCTAGGGTAGGCACATTGTGTATCTATGGATTGTGTGTGGCTGTAACTGTGAGAGCGTAAGTGAAAAAGTAATATAGGATCTAGTCTGTTAACTGAAAGAGTTTTATTTATTCATTATTTGTTCAAATGTTCCAAAAACCCATCAGCTGAAACCCCAGAGTCCCGATTGATAAGGTATGGATGAGATGTTCTAGATCTGGGAGATTTTGAGGGCAGGGTTTATCAGCTTTCTGCCTCTTCCAAAATATAACTTTAATAGTGTTCCACTAGAATACTTCATTTTTGAGGAAGCCTGCATACCAATGAGCCTGCCAGGTTGGTTAGCTATAAAATGCACTTCCAGGTGGGTCATTTAACCATGCCCTCTGCTGCACTGCAAGAGCCCCTTTAAATGCAGTTTCCACATTAATTTAAAATTATTCCCATGCACATCCATCACTCCAGACAGGAAGGCAGAACATGTGCTTCTCGTTCCTCTCCTGTCCCTACCAGAGTGCTTAGTGTCTAGCTGATGTTTATTCAAGATTTATTCAATGATTCACTTAACAGTGTATTGATTATTTGAACTTTCAGATGAATAAAGCTATAAGAAGGAAATGATGTTTTGAGAAAGCCTATGTGCTGACACAGGTTAGACGAGGCATCATGATGCTTCGGTCGCCTCCTCTGTCCAATCCTGCTCCCCTTTCTCTTCCTCTCATGGGTGTTGATCCCCAATTAACATCATTCATCCCAAAGTCTGTTTCAGCATCTCCTCCCAGAGAATCCAGCCCATGATGAGCTGGAATACAATATAAGACAGAGCAAGACAAACACTTCAAGGCAAAACACATCAATGGCCTCTACACAGATGGCACATTCCCAAAGAGGTCTTTGCTGAACCCTGTTCTTAAAGTGGGCTTTGCAGGTGACACAAGTGGTAAAGCACCCACCTGCCAATGTAGGAGGAGACTCAGGTTTGATCCCTAGGTTGGGGGTATCCCCTGGAAGAGGGCATGGCACCCGACTCCAGTATTCTTGTCTTAGACAGAGGAGCCCAGTGGGTCCTTAGCATTGCAAAGAGTCAGACACATCGATGTCAAAACACATCGATGGCCTCTACACAGATGGCACACTCCCAAAGAGGTCTTTGCTGAACCCTGTTCTTAAAGTGGGCTTTGCAGGTGACACAAGTGGTAAAGCACCCACCTGCCAATGCAGGAGGAGACTCAGGTTTGATCCCTAGGTTGGGAGTATCCCCTGGAAGAGGGCATGGCACCCGACTCCAGTATTCTTGTCTTGGACAGAGGAGCCCAGTGGGCTACAGTCCATAGCATTGCAAAGAGTCAGACACAACTGAAGCAACTACCCACACACACACATCCTTAAAGAAGGTCCCCTCAGTTGCTGACACCCACTGCACTCCTCTTCATGCCCTTGTGCTTTCGTAGTTTCCTTCCTAACAGTATCTCTTCCGGGATTCCTGTCTCCCTGTGCCAGATGGTAAGTTCCATAAAGCAAAGACTGACTTGTTCCTTGCTGTTTGCCCAGCCCTGAAAGTGCTGCCTGCAATACAGTAGGCATTCAATAAATATTTATTGAATGAATAAACCACTGGTAGAATTATTATCTTAGAAACATAGAGGGAAAACCTAGAAGCCAAGTTCTCTATATTGAAATTTTAATAAGAATTTCTTCCTATGGTTAAATTTAAAAACAAAAAAAGAATCACTGAATGTACCGAATAGCCTCAGCAGTTAATTGGATTCAGCAGCTCTAACTATAAGCTTTTGTGCAATCATGGGAATAATTACTAATTCATAAATCCTAAACAAATAAAAATCTGAGGCAGACCTAAGAGGATTATCATCCACCGTCCCCCAACTATTGTATTTTGGTTTCCATGTAACCTCTCTCTGTTTTGTTTTGCTTAGAGAAAACTCCAAGGGTATTTGTTTCAGGAAGACCTCATTCCCTCATAGGCTAAACAGGGAGATCACAATAGAGGAAAAAGCAATGGCCAGGAGGAGAAGGGCTGAACATTATTCGACACAAGTTCAGCCTATTCATTAATTTACTTTAAAAGTGGGTATTTAAAAGAATGTATTGAAGTCACCCAGGAATTCCCACTGAAATGGTCTGTAAGAAGGATCTGTCCCAGGGCAGTGTGAGGGTATGGTGTATCCTTTCAAGATTGATTTTGCTTATTTGTTTAGCAAATATTTATTAAGTGCCTTTTATATACCAGGGACTCTTTTAAATGTTGAAGATGTAGCAATAAACCAAATAGCTCCCCAAAAATTGTGTATTGAAAGGTTCCTATGATCTGAGAATAATGCTGGACTCCTTACCTCACCTGGAGAATAGCTAGTGGGAAAGATAGATAATAGGTAAATAGATAAGCAAACCAAATGATTATTGTTTGTGAAAACCCCTTAAAAGAAAAAAGAGTGCTATCCATAATGAAGAGTAAAGAGGGGCCAGGTGGGGTTACTGTTGAGCTAGGATGATCAGCTTCCCTAAGGAGGTATCATTTAGGCTGAGATCTAAGGACAAGAAGGAACCATACCTGCAGTGAGCTGGTGGATGGGCAAAAGGATGAGCAAAGATTATGAAGCAGAAATGAACTTGGTGGTTTGAGCAGGGAAGGGAAATTAATTAGTAGGGGGCATTCACTTAGGCTGTAAAATTCAAGGGGGTGCCAAAAAACTCAAAAAAGTAATATTTTAATGCAAAATTTTCAAAATTAAAGTAAAAATAAATCCATCTGTGATAATGAAATAATCTTTTAAAGAAAGATGTGTAGTATTATTGACTTTTCCTTTTGCCTCAAGCTCCAGTACAGCTTAGCGTAACACCGACACTGATCCTGTCTTTAAATTTTTTATGTTTTGTGAGTCATTCACCTCACACTGGCCCCAGCCCTGGGAGGGAGAAACAAGCAGGGCACAGTGACTTGAGAGAGGTAAGTAATAAGAGGGAAGCAGGGGCGATTCAGGCTATGGCAGAAGTATGAATTTTATTCCTGGGGTCACAGGAAGTTGTTTAAGTGACTTAAGCAAAGGTGTGTTAAATTCTGTTGGCATTTTTAAAAGATCATTCACACTATGAGTACTTGAGTAGAAATGGGGTATCTAGGGAGAAGCTTAGATGAGGATTGCCCTAGATTGGTGGTAGTGGTGGAAATACGTTTTAGAGATATAATAAGGCTTACTGATATGATAAATCAGAAAGAATGAGGGAAAAGGAGGAAACCACAATGACTCCTCATTTCTGGTTTGAGCTGTGTGAATGGTGGTGTCATTTACTGAGATAGAAAAGACTAAAGAAAGAATAGGTTGGAGGAAAGGGAGTAAATCAAAATTTCCATGTTTTTCTTTTTTTTTAAATGCCATTGAGCCTTATGTCAAGCACACAACTGGAAATATGATTTTAGGTTTGAGAGGAGGGTTCTGAAGTAGAGTTACAAATTTGAGATGCACCAACATAGAGATGACTTTCAAAGCTTTGGAAATGGATCAAACCACCTAGGAGAGAGCTTAGAACACAGCTTGTCAATCGTCACTGCTCATTAGAATTGGTATTTATCATTTCACATTTCACCTTTAAACCACTTTGCACTTGCTGTTTCCCACTCGAAAATCTAAACCTTTCTAACTGTACTTTCGCTTTGCTTGCTCCCTCGTCTTTTGTGCCACTGTTGTCCCGTCTTTTACCTTTACATTAATCATAAACTCCCCCTTAAAATGTTATCATATTTGTTCTACAGGGTCAGGTGTCCTTAGAAGGGAAAAACCCGTGTTCTTTTATATTTACACATTTACCATGTTGTGTGCTTCTCACTCCTCTCTATAGATCCAAGTTTCCACATGGCTTCATTTCTCTTCAACCTGAAGCATTTAGCTTTTCTTTTGATACAGTTTTGCTGGCTACATATTCTCTCATCTTTCATTTATCTGAAAAAAGTCTTTATTCCACCTTCATTTTTTAAAAAAAATCAGTCTACATAAAATACAGAGCAGAGACATTTGCTGTTTCTCTGACTTTCATGTTGTTTGGTCTCCGTTGTCTTTGGTTTCGTCATTGTTTTGGGGCTTCCCTGTGGCTCAGACTGTAAAGAATCCCCCTGCAATGCAGGAGACCCGGGTTCCATCCCTAGATCAGGAAAATCCCCTGGAGGAAGCAAAGTAACCCACTCCAGTACTCTTGCCTGGAGCTTCTCATGGACAGATGAGCCTGGTGGGCTACAGTCCATGGGGGTCACAAGGAGCTGGACACAACTGAGCCACTTTCACTCCGTTGGTTTTGACAGGAAGTCCAGTCACCATTCCTATCATCATTCTCCTCTGTGAGGTGACATCTTTCCCCGGCTTCTTTCAGGATTATCTCTTTATCTTTGGATTTCAACAGTTTGATCCTCATGTGCCTAGGTGTGGTTTGCTTTGTGTTTATTCCGCTGGGGACCACTGAGTTTCTTGAATATTTTTAAAAATCAAATTTGTGGAATTGAGGCCAATACTTCTTCAAATACTTATTATACCACATATTCTTTCTTTTATTAGACTCCAATCACATGGTTTGATAGGCCGCCAAGGCTGTGTTCATGTCACCTCAATCTTTTTTCTCTATGTTCTCCAGATTGAATGTTTTTTGATATTGTTTCATTGACTTTCTGTTCTACCCTCTTCTATCTGCTATTAAATCCACCCAGTGAATTTTTCATTGCAATTATTATATTTTTTAGTTCTAGATTTTTCAAAAATTTCCAGGGAAGAATACTGGAGTGGGTTGCCATTTCCTCCTCCAGAGAAGTGTCCCAAACGAGTGGTCAAGCCTGCAACTCCCATGTCTCCTGCATTGAAGGTGGATTCTTTATTGCTGCACCATCAAGGAAGCCCCCAGAAGGGGAGTTGGAAGGTATAGAAAAGAAATGAAATGAGATCTCATGAAAAAGAGGAGAGATTTGCTGTTAACAAATCCATGATGAAAAGGGGGAAGAAGAGAAGATAGGTTCATATGAAGGTCCACTTTTAGATTCTATCCTGAGATTTCAGAACTCTGTTCAATAGATTTTGATTTCTCTGTGAAACAGGAAGCACATTGTCAACTGGAAATTAAGAGCAGCTTAAGGAGACAGAAGATGGGAGTGAGCAATTGTTTTCAAAAGCAAGAAAGTTTCTTAAGGAAATAAGTTTATTATTTTATTAAGGAAATAAGCAAGGTTTGTTAGATGAAAACTGTTTTCATGATTTTCTCACCATATTAGGTGACATGGATGGAGTGAATGGGAAGTTTTGCAGACAGGTGTGCTAGAAGTAGAGAGAGGGCACAGACTTGAGTGCACTGATATCCAGCAGAGTGATGAAAATTAGGCTATGAATATGAGAGGCATTTGTGGCTATGGAGATTGAGGAATTAAGATATTAGGGTATCAGGTAGATAATAATGTTTGGGAAGGTGAGGAATTTTAAGAGCCCAAAGGTAAACTGGATACAGAGAAAGGACTTTGGAGGGAAGAGAGAAATTAGGAGATGTATCAAACAGTATGTAGAAAAGAGTCCAAGTGATGACAGATAGTTGGGAAAGAAAGTGAGACTTTTAGAAGGATCAGAAATAAACAGGGATAAAACATGATAAAACAAGTTTTAAAGGTCCCTTAGAGGGTGAGAACTTGGTTCTAAAGTTATGGCCTGAATATTTAGCTCCTTCCAGTTCAAAAGCATTCTGGCAGCAAAATGATTTGTGAAAATTATGAGCCATTCTTCTGAAGGTCTCTGACACAGGCTTGGGCAAGCAGATGATGAACTCTACCTCAATGGCTATATCTATTCTGCCCAAAGATTTTTTTTAACACATGTCATATATCTAGCTTTGAAGTTCCTCAGCTATCCCTAAGCCAAGCTGACATAGCAACTTTAATAAATGTACAGATGGAGATTTTGTTTTCAATTTAAAGGAGAAGTTAGTCTTAGAACTATTTTAATCAGTCAGCATGCATCTGAGTTTATTTAGGAACAATGCAGCAACACATATCCAGAGCCCTTTTGAAATGAGATTATCACAGTCAAATGTAATTTGTAAGTGTAGACTGAAGAAACTCTGTTCTCTTCTTATTATGGACCAGATAAAGTAATACTGAAGAGGACAATATATGTTAGAACTTGAATTCAATGTGTCCAGCATAACTTCTTAAGCAAACAGCACAACCTCCTTCATGCTTGCAAGCTAAGCAAGCAAACTGCAGCATGGTTTCAAATTTTAAAATCTCTTTATTACAAAAAGTAATACAATAAGATGGTCATCTCATACACATTCACCTTGAAGGTGAAGCCAGTCACATTTATAATACAATAGATACTGCCTGCATGTACTCTGACTTCTTGAAAATTTGTATCTTTATATCTGTACTCTTTTTTTTTTGTCTGCTCTTAAGGTAGGACATATTGGTACAAAGCCCAATAAAACCTTGTATACACCCTCAGTGTCTGACATATAGTAGGTACTCAGGAAGAATTTGTTGAGTGAATGGATGTAGACAATCAAAAAAAGACAACTAATGTGGTCTGGTAAGGAAATTAAAGCTGTAGCCTCTTGAATCCAGGATCTATGACCGTAATAGTTCAGTTTCTCCATCTGTTTCTCATGAACAGTAAGAGTTAAAATAATGCCATCAGTAAGAAAAATGATCAGACCTACTCATAGAACTAAGTTTTGAATAGCAATGCCCTGAAAAAAGAGTCTTAATGCTTCTATGACAAAGAAAATAAAGAGAATTAACTGGCTTGCCAAAATGTGCCAAAGAGCTGACTAGATCAAAAGGTTGTACAAGTTCTTGCAGCATTTGTAGAAATACTGAGACATTTGATAGTGGATCTCTGTCCAAGTTAATCCCAGCTTCTACAACAAAATGGAAGAGACAGGATGGCATATAAATGATAGAAATCTATTTCTCACAGACCTGAAGCCTGAAGGGCTGAGACTCAGGTGCCGGTGTGGTCGTACTGTGGTGATGGCACTCCTCCGGCTTGCAGACTGCGAACTCCTCACCGTATCCCGTGTTTGCGCTCATTCGCTCAGCGGTGTTTGACGCTTTGCGACCCCGTGGACTGCTGCCTGCAAGGCTTCTCTGTCCATGGGATTTCCCAGGCAAGAACACTGGAGTGGGCTGCCATTCGCTTCTCCAGGGACTTCCTGACCTAAGGGTCGAAACCACATCTCCTGTATTGGCAGACAGATTCTTTTACCACGGCACCACCTGGGAAGCTCTTTACATGGCAGAAAGAGAGCAAGAGGGACCAGTGTAACTTATGAAGACTCCACCCTCATGACCTACTCACCACTCATAATGTGCAACCCCCACCCCCCACCCCCACTAATACCATCATATCGGGGGTTGTATTTCAACATATGAATGGAGGGGAAGGGAACAGCAATGTTCAGTTCATAATAGTCTCTGCCAACACCAAACTGAGCATACTATTTCTTGGCATACTCCAGGGTGACAAATAAAACAGGGATGTCACAGTTGGCACTTCCTGCACCACTGGACATTCCTGGTTTAGGCCTCTCCTCCTGGCTGCCACTTCATATGGCTGCATGTACGAACACTTTTCCAGTTACTCCAATGGAAAACAAGAGTGGATAAATTGTACGTCAGTTCAAGGAAGAGGAATTTTAAATACAAACATATACTTTAAAAAGAAAAAATATGGTGAATTGGCAATATGTTCAATATGTAGAAATCACAGTAGCAGAAATCTTGAAGGACAACATCTAGATTTTGCCTCAAAAAAAAAAAATATATATATATATACAACTAGATTGCTCAACAGTAGCAATGGTAATATACTTCCCATGGTCTACCACCAACCTATGATCACTGAGCAATTCCCTGTATGATCCTCTGCAGCCACATTACTTTGCACTGATTTATATATTTCCCTGTGAACATTAAGATATTGTCATATATATAAGCCCTCTTTTTCTCAATATTGTAAAGATTTAAAAAGACATGCTTCCTCTTTTTCTTATTTTCTCCTGTGTGTCTGTCTTTCCAGATTTCTTTCCAATTTCCAATTTTGTCTGTATTTCGTCCCCAAAGGGATGTTATCTCAGTTCATACATCTCTATCCTTATTTACTGCCCCCTCCTAAGCCTCACCCTTAGATCCCAGGCTCTCTCATAGTCTTAGAACTTGACTGAGTAAAGAGAAAAGTGTGCAGAAGGATCAGCAGGAGATAGTCTTGGGTAGAAGTTTACTTATTAAGTACTACCTCTTCTTCAGCACATCTCTGGGAGAGGAGAGACTTAGCCTTACAACGTCATTCACCCTGAGAGGCTGGGAAAGAATGTCAGCCCTTGGGACTGAAAAGCAAGGAGTCACATCTGATCTCAAGGGCTGAGATGTGGAGATGGGAGGAGGGGGAGGAGGAGGGCTCATTCTAGTTGTAGTCTGTAGCCAGGACTGGAAGCTCCCCGGACCCATTTACCTGCTGTGGCACCATAGGAATGCCTGGGGGAATACGTGTACTTATTTAAAACCCAAAAGAGCTGGTAACTTCAGGAACCCAGATCTGGGGCAGCTCAGAATTACATTAAATGAGCAAAACAATTGAAGTTGAAGCATTCTCATCTCTAACCCAGGACCTGGATCATCAAAACTCCCACTTTAATGGGCACACGTCACCCCAGGCCGCCAGGTTATTAAACTTGAATGCTGTGCCTTTCACCACATCACTGCGGAGTTTTCAGCAGTGCCTGGCATGGTGCCGGGTGGCCTGATCGTCAGTGTCTCAACAGCATAGAGCCAGCAACAACTACTCTCAAAATAAGAGGATTATTGATGGACTGAGGTTTCCTGGATTTCTGTCAAACATAATCAGGTTAGATCTAGATCCCCAGGTAGAGTGAACACTGGAAGTTCTTGGAGGAATCCCAGGAAGGAAGGAGTCCACGAGGGAGAAAAGAACACTGTGTGTGATAAACGGAGGGAGAAGTGACATTGAGTGAGAATGTTAAAAGTGAAGAATTGCTGGGCTTTGCCCTGTGCTTCAGTTGCCACTGCCCTGCCCACAGCCCCTGGCTGACCCTGAGGTGACATGCAGACAATTCCTGCTCGAGGAAGCCTCGGGCAGCTCTCTCTGGAAGAGCAGAGGTTGTTCAGTCAATGCACAGAGAAGCCCAGAGACATGTTTATCCCAGGAATTGGTGCATAAATGCCTCAACTTCCTCACCCCTCAAGGAGACAATGCCGAAGTATGAGCCACGCCGTGTCTCTTAAGGTCCTGGGGGGATTACGTTGCCCATAGATAACCTGCTCATTCAGGTTCTCCTAGGGGTTTGCTGCCTCCCCTGTCCTGTTCCCTCACTCCATGAAGTGCTTCCTGGGATAGGATCTCCTCCCTTGGAGAGAGACAGGGATATGAGAGCGAGATTGGAGAGAGACAGGGATATGAGAGCGACACACACACACACACACACACACACATGGAGCAGGAACACCAGAGCCCAACTTATATTTACTTTCCTGATGATTCTCAGGCTAGCCTGGGTGGCATCGCCTACCAGGCTGGCTCAGCCAAGATCACATACACAGCAGGAGGATCCTCAGTCACAGGGGATCACACACTCCACTGACTGAAACTGAACGCAAGAAGGGCTGGGTCCGTGTCATGTGGGTGAGACCCGGAGGGGCTGCTAGGCTCAGCCTTAACTGCTGATACAAGGGGATATCCCAAGGGCAGGCCCCTTCACAGCCCCACCCAGGACACCAGTCTCCCCACCCTCCATGGAGGGAGTGCAGCTGGAGGAGGGCACACTGGGTGGGGCATCCTCTGTGACTTTTTCCAGGTTGGTCTTGCCCAGAGTGATGTGGTCATCGAGGCAGCACCACATCTTAAACACCCATCTGTGCAGGCCTTACTGACGAAAGGGGATGGGGTCCCCCTTGAGAGTCTTGAGCCTATTGTTGGGTGGAGGGGTGGCAGGTCACTTGGCCCTGACCTCACCTTAACAGACAGCCTCCAGTTATGGCTTCTGAGGTTTACTGTGCAGTCATTGAAGAGTATTGAAATAGTTTGTTGTTGTTATTGCTGTTGTTTAGTCGCTGAGTCATGTCCGACTCTTTGTGACCCCATGGACTGTAGCCCACAAGGCTCCTCTGTCCATGGGATTCTCCAGGCAAGAATACTGGAGTGGGTTGCCCTTCCCTCCAGGAGATCTTCCTGATCCAGCAATCAAACCCGCATCTCCGGCATTGCAGGCAGATTCTTTACCACTGAGCCACCAGGGAAGCATTGACATAGTCACAAGGAAGAATAGTCTCCTTGCACCTTTAATATTGTGCAGCATTTCTTGCAGAAGGCCTGGAATGGATTTCTTTAATGAGTCTTGAAATTGTCTGACTGGCAGCCTCACAGCCTCACACATCATCTCCTGTGTGGGTGTGTGTGCACACGCATGAGCGTTTGTGTTAAGACCATTCGTTTGCTTAATGGAACATACACAAAAAATATACCAGATTTGTTCTTTCCTATTCTTACGTCTTTGTTACTGAAACCATCACAGCCTCAGTAAAAACAAATGATTCAGGTCACACCTTGTTGTAGCCACATAGTCCAGCAAACATACTCACTCAGAAGGACAATGCAGATAGTGGAGTGCAGTTTATTACACCGGTGGGCCCAAGGCAGAGTCTCCTCTTAGCCAAGGACCCCGACCAGTTTTTGTGTAAACCTGATATACCCTAAGTGTTTAAGGTTCCCTGAAACTAGTCTGAACAAAGGAAAAAGAAAGATACAAAGTTAACCTGCGATTCATATGCCTTAAGCCTAGGTAGTTAACAGTGGACAATTATCAATAGTCTTGTGGTCATACCCCAATAAGCATAAGAGAATGTATGATTCTGTTAGGTTACACAGATAATTAGGGTATTCTTTTAGGCAATAGAGAGCCCTGGGGCTCTTCCTTCCGGGGGCCTGGTTGTCCAGTTGGCATGTCGTTTCCACAGATACTGGGCATATAACTCAAAGTCCACAGTCCGGCCCAAGATGGAGTCCTGCTTTCAAGATAAAGCCTGTTCTGTTTCCTCCTTCAACCTGACCATTTCTGCGGGTCAAGACTTCCTGTCCACAGTGCCCAGCAGCCTACCAGGGCCCCCCACTCAGCTCTGCTATCAGCTGTGGGATGTCAGGTCAGTCGCCCAAACTCTGGGCTGTGCCTGTATAGGGTGGGGCTGGCAGGACAGCATTGTATGTCCGAGTTCCTCTGCCTGTTCTGCCTGTGACATCTTCGGGAGGTAAAGATTTGCTTGACAGCTTCCAAAGGTGCCCTGGGTGGGTAAATCTTCCAGAAGCCAGCTTCCAGATGGGCACTGGGAGGGGAGGCAAGCAGAACAGAGAAGGTGGGTGGCCTGGAAACCAGGCAGCTTGACTCTGGTTTGGGGGGAGGGGACCAGTAGGAGACTGGACTCAAAAGACCTCATCACACCACATTTATTGATCAGGTATTAACTCTCCTGGGATTGTTCACTGGTCTGGTGATTCATCATGGACAGGAGAGGTTCCTGCCCCACCTGGAGCTTACAGTCTGGGGGTGGAGTATGGGGAACATCACTATCTGAAATGACTTTATTTATAGTTTAAAGCCATTATTTTAAAAAGGGGAAGAATCATTTGAAGTGGGGGTAGGGAGGGTGGAACGGTTAGAAAAGGCCTTTCTGAGTTCTTCCAGTTTTGAACGTGCCCTTGGCCGCATCAGTTTCACCCTGAGGGTCTCAGTTCTTGGTTTCTACAGCCGGCAAAGTCAGGGACTGGCCTCCCTTCTTCGGGCTGGGCGGGGTCCGGCCCCCACTCTCTGTGATCCACTTCCCCAGCGGGCCAGGCTGTGTGGAAACTGGCCGGCCCTGGTTCCCCGCCGCGATCCGAGCACTGTCCCAGATGTCATCTATTAGACGGCTGCCCGGGCCTCCCTTCCAACCCTCCCAAGCACTGACTGTCCCAAGTGTCACTTATTACACGGCGGCCGGGACCGCCCTTCCACCCCGCGGAGGGTCTCCGAGGAGCCAGAGTCCGGCTGCTCCCGGCGGCCCTGTTCCGCCCCTTCGTCGGCTTCCAGGTAGCTCGGGGCAGGGAGGAGCTGCAGGGTCGCCTGTGGGCGCGCACCGAGCCTGGATCGGGAGCCGGGACCCGGGACTGGGATCCGAGAGCTGGGAGCCGGGAACCCAGCAGGCGCGAGGACAGGCCCAGAAGGCACAGGGCGCAGGCGAGCGGGGCGGGCGCACCGCGCTGGGGGCGGCGGGGGCTGAGCCCGGTTCCCGCGGGGCCGCGCGGCCGCGGCGGGCAATGCGGGCGCCTCTGCCCGGCGCGCCGGGGGAGCGGGGGCGCCGGGGGCGCGGCACAGCGGAGGGGCCGGGGTCGCGTCGCTGCCTGGGGGCGACCAGATGCGAGTATCTGCCCGGGGCCGGGGCGGGGGTGGGCGCGGGGACAGGATCGGGGCTGCGCGGGTCTCTGAGCGGCCCAGGCGGCGCGGAGGCAGGGTTTGCGGGGCGCTGGTGGGGAGAGCGGGGGCCCGGCGGCTGCGGAGAGCGCGGAGCCGGGCGGGGGCTTCGGGCCGCGGGGGGCCCGGGGCGAGCTCCCGCCTTTCTCTCTGCGGCTCTTCCCGGGCCAGCGCAGGTGCCGCTGCTCCTTCTGCCCGGGTCTTTACTTCTGGCGCTGGTGTGGAGAATCCGGCAGACACCTGCGTTAGCTACCTGCGGCTTCCAAAATACTGGGTATGCAGGCTGCCCTGACTGTAGGGGGCCGAGGTTGTCAGTTTCCATCCGGGTCTGTGTGTCCTGGGGCGCTGTCGGAGTTGGGGTGGGGGCGGAGGGTCGCGCTCCATGGCCATCAGAGCGATAAAGTGGGGAAAGTCTAGAATATAAAAATTCTAGTTACTAGCTGTGTGACCTCGACCAAGTTACTTCACTGTTTCTCAATTTGCTCAAAGATAAAAAGAGTATTATAATCATTGCATGCATGCATGCTAAGTCGCTTCAGTCGTGGCCGACTCTGTGCGACCCCATGGACAGCAGCTCACCAGGCTCCTCTGTCCGCGGGATTCTTCAGGCAGGAATACTGGAGTGGGTTGCCATTTCCTTCTCCAATTTACAACAGACTTAAGTTATAGGGTAGTCATAAAGCCCATAGCATCATGCTTGGTGAAATTTCTCTCCATTTTTCCCCTCTGTTGATGTAACACTCCGTGCTTCCCAGAGGTCCATGGGATTTCCCAGGCAAGAATACTGGAGTGGGTTGCCATTTCCTTCTCCAGGGGGTTTTCCCCACCCAGGGATCGAACTCAAGTCTGCGGCATTGACAGTGGATTCTTGATTATTGAGCTATCAGGGAAGTCCCTGATGTGTGTGTCAGGGGCTGGCATTTTTCCTGCTCTGACCTGTTCATGGTCAGGTCTTCTCCAGGCTATCTTAGTTCCTGACAGTATCCTAGAAGCCAAGTTTGAGAGGTGATCATACACAGGTCCTGAATATAGAAGGGATGTGTTTGGTCTGCTTTCATCATTGCTGACTGCATTTGTCAGAATTCTTTGAGTTGGGTTTTGGTCCCTTGAAAATTGCCTTATGCAGTATAGAAATTGACTGGGTCACATAAACGAAAAGGCTGAGGATGTTTGCTTCAGGAATAGCTTGATCCAGAGGCTCACATAGGGTTGCTGGGCTTGTTCTCTCTCTCTCTCTCCCTATGGGGCGGCAGATGGTTTGGATAGCATGACCAACTCAATGGATAAGAATTTGAACAAACTCTGGGAGATAGTGAAGGACAGGGAAGCTGGTATGCTGCTGTCCACAGGGTCACAAAGAGTCAAACATGACTTGGCAATTGAACAACAAATATATTAAATACACACACACACACAATCTTGGCTCTTTTTCCTGCTATGTTGACTGGTTCTTAGTGTGGAGTGATAAAATGCACTGGCACCTTCAGGTTTATCTGTTCCTTTGGGGCGTGGGTGGGGAGACTAGTAGGGATATCTTTCACTTTTCCATCTCCTCCATCCTGACAACAAATCTTATTGATATACTAGACAGTTGGGCCAAGCCATCTCCGTGGACAGGGAGTGGTTTTCTGCCATAGGAGTGGGTGCTTGGCTCAGATGCCACTATGATAGACAGCCCTACCCCAGCTGCCAGGGATTGGGCAAGAGTAGTTCCCAATGAGAGGTCTGACTTCTGGGCAGATAAAATAGGACCTGTTCATTGTCCTATTTTGGTCTTTACTCACCACCACCTAAAGGAAGTCTTTGGTAGAAGATAGACGGTTTGGGTGCCATATTCCATCTGTCAGTCATCAAGTTTTATCCAAGGCGTGGAAGGTATCCTACATGTTTATCCTTTGATTTTTTTGTTTGTTTGTTGGCTCATTCATTCATCCATCTGCTCATTCAATATTTAATTATTCCCCAGCATATAACAGTGCCTCTGCCAAGGGTGAAAATGCTTGCTTTGAGAAGCTCACAGTCTAGTTGGAGAGGCAGATGTGCAGATAAGAGTTTGTGAATATTTAACTGGGGACAATCAAAGACTTCCCAAGGAAACTGACTGAGCTATAAATTGAAGATGAGCAGGGCCGCTTGCGGAGAAGGCAATGGCAAGCCACTCCAGTACTCTTGCCTAGAAAATCCCATGGACGGAGCAGCCTGGTAGGCTGCAGTCCGTGGGGTCGCTAAGGGTCGGTCACGACTGAGCGACTTCACTTTCACTTTTCACTTTCCTGCATTGGAGAAGGAAATGGCAGCTCACTCCAGTGTTCTTGCCTGGAGAATCCCAGGGCTGGGGGAGCCTGGTGGGCTTCTGTCTATGGGGTCACACAGAGTCGGACACGACTGAAGTGACTTAGCAGCAGCAGCAGCAGCAGGGCCGCTTGAGGAGGAAAAGTTGGAGGGACTTCCCAGGCCAAGCGGTATAGCTTGATCCAGGGGCTCCCATAGGATTACCAGGCTTGTTCTCTTTCTGTTGTTTGGTGCTTTTTGTTCTGAGTAAGATAATTTGGGTTACGACTCTGATGCTGGGAGGGATTGAGGGCAGGAGGAGAAGGGGACGGCAGAGAATGAGATGGCTGGATGGCATCACCAACTCAATGGACATGAATTTGGGTGAACTCCGGGAGTTGGTGATGGACAGGGAGGCTTGGCGTGCTGTGATTCATGGGGTCGCCAAGAGCTGGACACAACTGAGCAACTGAACTGAACTGAACTAAGAAGTCTAGAGGTAGGTGGTTCAAAGTGGCCACAGCTCTGGGTTGGCTGCTTAAAGATTCTCTTGGTTTTCCCTGCCCTGCCACAGGGTGACTAGAGCTCCATCATGCCTTCACATGCTATACAGCTAAACCAAAAAGGGGAGGAGACAGGTTGCTTCTCAATGATTCTTTAGATAAAAGAGTCAAAATTTCTCAGAAGTTCCCTGTGTTGCTGGCCAGAATGGTCATATGTCCATGCTCAACCATCACTGGGAAGGAAGGAGAAAATGCCTGTGACTGTCCTGGCCAACCCATGTTCTGGAGCTGGGGGAGGGTCACATTCCCTTAGCACATTGGTGCCCATATCTGAAAATCGGAATTCTGATAGCCAGACAGAAAGTGAAACTGCCTGTCAGGCTGTTAGGTAGGCAGTCATCCAAGTCTCCCAGAGGTGCTGATAGATGATGAAAGACATGGCCTTGTGGGCAGACAGGAGAAGCTCAGGACAACAGAAGGGTCAGATGTGACTGAGGAGGGAAGGGGCTGAGGCTGGAGGTGCAGGTAGCGACAAGAGAACCACTCTGGGCATCACTAAGAAGCCTAAATCTCGGTCCCATCCCTCAAAGAACTTACAGTCAGAGCCTGGCGATGTGTTTGAGTCCCTCATACTTCTCTCGTGACGGCAACAGTAGCTCACTCTATGGGGGTAACTGTGGGTGGTTTAGGGTGGGGCTGGGTATAGTTAGAAAAAGCCTCACAGCTGGTTCTGCTGTGCCTCCCACCTCACAGCATCCCCTTCACCCTCTCCCTGTCCATTAGTGAGAACATCTGCTCTCAGTCATGACTTTGGTGTTGTTACCTGTCTTCAAACTAACAGGCTGGGACTTGGTGAAGATGCAGTTAGTTGCAGGTCCTGGATTAGAGAAAGATGCTCTGGATGATAGTCCAGCAAGTGGATACTTTATAACTCTGTTCAGGAGGAAATTAACCTCCACTGTCCACTGTTTTTTAAACATTTTGCCTGTTTTCATTGAAGTTTGAAGGTAGCTGCTGTTTGTTTCATTCGACATGGTGGACACTGGTGGGCATTTGGCGTTAGATTGGGCCACCGGGGGTGCTACTTGTCTTGATCCTTAGCCCTCAGTATCTACTTAGCATAGAACTTGGCAGAAAGATCTAGTCACTAATCCTGGAAGAAAGGAGCGAGTGGAAGGCAGCATATTTTTTTGTTTCCATCAGCAGTCCTGCTCAGGGTCCCTGGAAGAGTGTGAGGGGATAAAGTAGAGAGATGCCTTGGACAGTCAATTCATTCACACATATTTATTGAACACCCACTGTATGGCAGACACTGCTCTGGGAATATAAAGAGTTATATGAGAAGGACATAGGCTCTGTTCTCATGGAGCTCACACTTTACTGGAAGGAGATATGTTTGTTTGCCTCCTGTGTCAGATGATAAGTACTATAATGAAAAGAGAAGACTGTAGTAGTTGGAAACAAGCTGGGCACAGTGTTGGAAAACATCAAAGTTTAGTCTGTCTCTGATTTACAGCAGAATAATATGGCCTGAGCTGGCATGGTATGGGCAAAAAAAAGACCTTCACTTGGAGGAAGAGGATTACATATTGAATAACTTGATCTTAAAGGACTTCTTTTATGCAGAATTTCTTTGCTATACTTCACATTATTCCCAAACATGATTTACAGTGACTTATGAAACATGATATGTGGGGTTTCCCTAGTGGTTCAGTGGTAAAAAATCTGCCTGCAATGCAGGAGAATGCCTGCAATACAGGAGACATGGGTTCAATCCCTGGGTTGGGAAGATCCCCTGGAAAGGGAAATGGCAACTCACTCCAGTTTTCTTGCCTGGACAATTTCATGGACAGAGGAGCCTGGCAGGCTATAATCCATGGGTTTGCAAGAGTTGAACATGACGTAGGGATTAAATCAAACCAGCCACCACCACAAATGATGATGAGAAATAAGTGAAGAAATATGAACGAAGAAAGGGAAAGTGGGAGTCATTTCTTTCATCATTGTGTCCAGAATCGTTTAGATTTGGTAGCAGGGGAAGAAGGAAGTGATTAAAAATGTAGTGATTTATACTCAGGGTTCATTATTTAAAAAGTTTTAGTATGAATTTTTGACGCCTCAGAAAGTTATAATTTCTGGGGTGTGTGTGAAAAGAGCCAATTTTAGTTGATAGGAAGAAACAGTATAGTATTTTTTTTAAGATCAAAGACAATGGCAAGCCACTCCAGTACTCTTGCCTAGAAAATCCCATGGATGGAGGAGCCTGGTAGGCTGCAGTCCGTGGGGTCGCTAAGGGTTGGACACGACTGAGCTACTTCACTTTCACTTTTCACTTTCACACATTGGAGAAGGAAATGGCAACCCACTCCAGTGTTCTTGCCTGGAGAATCCCAGGGAAGAGGGAGCCTGGTGGGCTTCCGTCTATGGGGTCACACAGAGTTGGACACAACTGAAGTGACTTAGCAGCAGCAGCAAAGTGCATTAAAGGTTAATAAACATCAAAAGCCTAATTTGAGAGTCAAATAATATGGTATAAATAAAAAATGGTGAAGATTTAAGCTTGGACTCCATGACTGGCTGTGGAAGTAAATTCAAATAAAATGTATAGCATACAAGTGTTACCCAGAGGTAATTTTGATTGTCTATTTTTATTGGGTTGTTTGTTTCCTTATTGTTGAGTGTTCAGAGTTCTTTACATAATCTAGATATATATCCTGTGTCATAAATGTGATTTTCAGATAAATTCTCTCAGTCTGTGCCTTATCCTTTTATTCCCATAGCAGTGTCTTTCTCAGGGCAAAAGTTTTCTTAACTTTACTAACCCAGTGTATCAGTCTTTCTATGGATTAGACTTTTGTTGTATCTTAAGATTCTTTGCCTAACTAAGTCTTGAAACTTTTCTACATTTTCTTCTAGAAATTTCATAGTTTTGTTTTACACTTGGGTTTATGATCTGTTTGGGGTTAATTTGTATATAAGATGTAAACGATGAGTGAAGATTTTTTTGACATGTGGAATTTCAGTTGTTCCAGCACCATTTATGGAAGACTATCCTTTTCCTATTGAATTGTATGGACATTTTTGTAGAAAATCAATTGGCCATAATCGTAAGGATTTTTTTCTGGATTCTCAATTTTTTCCCATTGATCTATATGCCTACATTGTGCCAGCACTACACTGTCTAGATACTATGACTTTATAATGAATTTTGAAAACAGGTAGTATAAATCCTCCAATTTTATTCCTTTTCAAAATCATCATGGCTCTCCTAGTTCCATGGACTGTTCATATAAATTGTAGAGTCAGCTTGTCAATATACACAAAACATCCTTCTGGGATTTTTGAATAGGATCGCATTGAATCTATAGATTCATTTAGAAAGAGTTGACATCTTTACAATATCTAGTATTTCAACCCATGAACACAATATTGCTTATCTCTTCATGTCTTATTTCTGTTTTTTTAACATTTTTTATCAGCATTCAGTAATTTTCAGGATATAGGTCTTCTACATGTTTTGTAGATTTATAATTTAGTATTTCATTTTGGAGGTCGCTCTTGTTGCTAATGTTTAGAAATACAATCGATTTTTGTATTTTGATGTATTCTGTTACCTCGCTGAAGTCACTTATTTGTTTTAAGAGGTTTACCTGTGATTCTTTGAAGGATTTCTACACAGACAGTCATGTTATCTATAAATAAAGATACTTTTATTTCTTCCTTTCCAACCTGGATACCTTCTATTTATTTTCCTTGACTTACTCTACTAAGAGTTTTCAATACTAGTACAATATTGAATAGGAATGGTGAGAGAAAACACTCTTGCCTTGTTTCTTATAATAGGGTAGAAATAATCTTTCATTATGAAGTATGATGTTAGCTGAGATATTCTTGTAGATACCCCATGAGGTTAAGGAATTTCACTTGTATCTGTTATATACTGAAAGTTTTTACTGCGGATAGATTTTGAATTTTGTTGAATGCTTTTTCTCTGTCTATTGACAGGATCATGTGATTTATTCATATTTACTGTGATAAGTTACACTGATTGATTTTCAAATGTTGAACCAGCTTTGTGTTCCTAGGATAAATCCTACTTGGTTGTGGTATATTTTTGGAAGGGACTGTGTAGGATTACTATTTTTCCTTCCTTCAGTGTTTGGTAGAATTCATTAGTGAAACCATCTCAGCCTAGAGTTTTCTTTGACGGAAGGTTTTTAAACTACAGTTTTAACTTCTTTAATACATAGAGGACAATTCAGGTCACCTATTTCTTCTTAATAATTCTTGATAGTTTATATCTTTCTAGGAATTTGTTGTCTTAACATAAGTAGTCAAATTTATGGATATAGAATTGTTTGTGGTATTCTCCTATTATCCATTTAATGTCTTTGGGGTCTGTAGTGATGTTCCCCTTTTATTCCTGACATTGGTAATTTGTGTCTTCAATTGTTTTCTTAGTCTGTCTAGAAGTTTATCAACATTATTGATCTTTCAAGGATCCAGATTTTGATTTCATTAATTTTGCCTGTTCTTCTATTTTTAAGTTTATTGAGTTTCTGCCCTTTTTGTTTCCTTCACCTTGTTTGAAGTTTAATTTACACTCCTGTTTTTTGAGGGGTAAGCATATATTACTGATCTGAGATTTTTCCTCAGTTTTAAAAACTAAGCATTTAATGCTTTAAATTTCCCTTTACGCTTTAGCCTGCATTCCACAATTTTGATATGTATATTTTCATTTTTATATATTTAAATTTTTCCTTCAGACTTCCTCTTGACCCATGTATTATTTCAAAGTGTGTCATTAACTTTTCAAGTATTTGGGAATTTTCCGGATGTCTTCTTGTTACTGATTTCTAGTTTAATTCTCTTATTATTCCATACTATAGTTTGCATGATTTTTATTCTTTTAAATTTGTTCACATTTGTATCATGGCCCAAAATATGGTTTATCTTGGTGAATGTTCAGTGTGTGCACTTGAAAAGAATGTGCATTCTGCTACAGTTGGGTAGAATGTTCTGGAAATACTAGTTCAAGTTGTCTGATAGTGTTGTTCAAGTCTCCCGTGTCCTGACTGCCTACTTGTTTTGTCAGTTACAGAGAGGCATGTTAGAATCTCCAACTACAATTGTGGATTTTTAAATTTCTGTTTTCAGTTCTATCACTTTTTGATTCATATATTTTGACCATTTGTTTCTAAGTGAAACTTATGTAATAGCCAGTTATTTTTCCAGTGAAGTTTATTTGGGAAGAGCCAGGGAAATTGCAATTCAGGATATGTGAACCATGGTGGACCACAGGCAAATCCAAAGAACAAGGAAGGGGAACTTGCTTTTATGGGGAAAACCAAGAACTTGGGAGAGACTGTAATAACCCAAAGAGTCCTGTTGCAGGATGGTTCCCAGATGGTGCTAGCGGTAAAGAACCTGCCTGCCAGTGTAGGAGACATAAGGGACATGAATTCAATCCCTGGGTTGGGAAGATGCCCTGGAGGAGGGCATGGCAACTCACTCCAGTATTCTTGCCTGAGAATCCCATGGACAGAAGAGCCTGGTGGCCTACTGTCCACGAGGCTGCAAAGAGTTGGATACGACTGAAGCAACTTAGCATGCACACACACACCTGTCGCAGGACGCTGGGAGTTCAGTGTATGGAGACTTCTCATCAATTGGGCTGCTTTAGTCTCTGATTGCCTGGGCTGTCTTCCAGCAGCGGGAGCAGCAGCAGTACTTTGTTGTCTGGAGTAATTGATATTACATGATAGGGGCCTGAGAGCCCCCCATATGTGCCATTCCAACTTCAATTTTAGCTGAAGTTTCTTTAATTTCACAGTGCGTATACGTTTAGGATTGTTATGTCCTCTTGGAGAATTGATCCTGTTCTCATTAAATAATATTCATTTTTACCCTTGTTAATATTCCTTGTTCTAGGGTCTACTTTGGCTGTTAATTATATAGCTACTTGGAGAAGGAAATGAAAACCCACTCTAGTATTCTTGCCTGGGAAATCCCATGGACAGTGGACCCTGGTGAAACTCAGTCAATGGGGTCATACAGGAGTCAGACACAACTTAGCGACTAAACAACAACAATTTAGCTACTTCAGCTTTCTTTTTCTTAGGGTTTGTACCCATATCTGTTCCTATTGTTTTAACTTGTCTGCGTCTGTATATGTAAGGTAGGTTCATTGTGGAACTCAGATAGTTGGGTCTTATTTTTTTAATCGGACAATATCTGTGTTTTAAGTGGTGTTTTGGACCATTCACTTTTGCTATGGTATTAATTTGGCTTAGTTACAAACCTACCATCTTGCTAGTTATGTTCTCTCTGTTTCTCTAATGCCTGAGAATTTCTATGATTCCCTTTTGTCTCCACTTCTTACTTACGCTTCTTTAACACTTTTAGCGATTGACTGTTTCATGTGTGGTCTAAGGAGCTTTCAGCAGTATATTTATAATCCTTCCTTTAAGCTATTGTTGGCATCATTGTTCTTCTACATATGCTGTAAACAAAACATTGTTACTATTTTTATTTTAGGCCAGGAGTCAGCAAGCCCCCTCCCCTTTTTTTGTAAAGGCTCAGAAAGTAAACATTTTGCTCTGAGGCCACATGCGGTTTCTGCTCCGTCAGTTCAGGACAGTCGCTCAGTCGTGTCCGACTCTTCGCGACCCCATGAATCACAGCACACCAGGCCTCCCTGTCCATCACCAACTCCCGGAGTTCACTCAAACTCATGTCCACAGAGTCGGTGATGCCATCCAGCCATCTCATTCTCCGTCGTCCCCTTCTCCTTCCGCCCCCAACCTTTCCCAGCATCAGAGTCTTTTCCAGTGAATCAATTCATCGCATGAGGTGGCCAAAGTATTGCAGTTTCAGCTTTAGCATCAGTCCCTCCGATGAACACCCAGGATTGATCTCCTCTAGAATGGACTGGTTGGATCTCCTTGCAGTCCAAGGGACTCTCAAGAGTCTTCTCCAACACCACAGTTCAAAAGCATCAATTCTTCAGCCTTCTTCATAGTCTAACTCTCACATCCATACATGACCACAGGAAAAACCATAGCCTTGACTAGACGGACCTTGGTTGCCAAAGTAATGTCTCTGCTTTTCAATATACTATCCAGGTTGGTCATAACTATCCTTCCAAGGAGTAAGCGTCTTTTAATTTCATGGCTGCAATCAGCATCTGCAGTGATTTTGGAGCCCAAAAAAATAAAGTCTGACACTGTCTCCACTGTTTTTCCATCTATTTCCCATGAAGTGATGGGACCAGATGCCATGATCTTTGTTTTCTGAATGTTGAGCTTCAAGCCAACCTTTTCACTCTCCTCTTTCACTTTCATCAAGAGGCTTTTGAGTTCCTCTTCACTTTCTGCCATAAGAGTGGTGTCATCTGCATATCTGAGGTTATTGATATTTCTCCCAGCAATCTTGATTCCAGCTTGTGCTTCTTCCAGCCCAGCGTTCCTCATGATGTACTCTGCATATAAGTTAAATAAGCAGGGTGACAATATACAACCTTGACGTACTCCTTTTCCTATTTGGAACCAGTCTGTTGTTCCATGTATAGTTCTGACTGTTGCTTCCTGACCTGCATACAGGTTTCTCAAAAGGCAGGTCAGGTGGTCTGGTATTCCCATCTCTTTCAGAATTTTCCACAGTTTATTGTGATCCACACAGTCAAAGGCTTTGGCATAGTCAATGAAGCAGAAATAGATGTTTTTCTGAAACTCTCTAGCTTTCTCCATGATCCAGCGGATGTTGGCAATTTGATCTCTGGTGCCTCTGCCTTTTCTAAAACCTGCTTGAACATCTGGGAGTTCACGGTTCACATATTGCTGAAGCCTGGCTTGGAGAATTTTGAGCATGACTTTACTAGTGTGTGAGATGGGTGCAATTGTGCGGTAGTTTGAGCATTCTTTAGCATTCCCTTTCTTTGGGATTGGAATGAAGACTGACCTTTTCCAGTCCTGTGGCCACTGCTGAGTTTTCCAAATCTGCTGGCATATTGAGTGCAGCACTGTCACAGCATCATCTTTCAAGATTTGAAATAGCTCAACTGGAATTCCATCACCTCCATTAGCTTTGTTCGTAGTGATGATTTCTAAGGCCCACTTGACTTCACATTCCAAGATGTCTGGCTCTAGGTCAGTGATCACGTTATCATGACTATCTTGGACGTGAAGATCTTTTTTGTACAGTTCTTCTGTGTATTCTTGCCACCTCTTCTTAATATCTTATGCTTCTCTTAGGTCCATACCATTTCTGTCCTTTATTGAGCCCATCTTTGCATGAAAAGTTCCCTTGGAATCTCTAATTTTCTTGAAGAGATCTGTTGTTTTTCCTATTCTGTTGTTTTCCTCTATTTCTTTGCATTGATCACTGAGGAAGGCTTTCTTATCTCTCCTTGCTATTCTTTGGAACTCTGCATTCAGATGCTTATATCTTTCCTTTTCTCCTTTGCTTTTTGCTTCTCTTCTTTTCACAGCTATTTGTAAGGCCTCCTCAGACAGCCATTTTGCTTTTTTGCATTTCTTTTCCATGGGGATGGTCTTGGTGCCTGTCTCCTTTACAATGTCACAAACCTCCATCCAGAGTTCATCAGGCACTCTATCAGATCTAGTCCCTTAAATCTATTCCTCACTTCCACTGTATAATCATAAGGGATTTGATTGAGGTCATATCTGAATGGTCTAGTGGTTTCCCCTACTTTCTTCAATTTAAGTCTGAATTTGGCAATAAGGAGTTCATGATCTGAGCCACAGTCAGCTCCTGGTCTTGTTTTTGCTAACTGTATACAGCTTTTCCATCTTTGGCTGCAAAGAGTATAATCAATCTGATTTCGGTGTTGACCATCTGGTGATGTCCATGTGTAGAGTCTTCTCTTGTGTTGTTGGAAGAGGACATTTGCTATGACCAGTGCATTCTCTTGACAAAACTCTATTAGCCTTTGCCCTGCTTCATTCTGTGCTCCAAGGCCAAATTTGCCTGTTACTCCAGGTGTTTCTTGACTTCCTACTTTTGCATTCCAGTCCCCTAGAATGAAAAGGACATCTTTTTTGGGTGTTAGTTCTAAAAGGTCTTGTAGGTCTTCATAGAACTGTTCAACTTCGGCTTCTTCAGCGTTACTGGTGGGGGCATAGGCCTGGATTACTGTAATATTGAATGGTTTGCCTTGGAAACGAACAGAAATCATTCTGTCATTTTTAAGATTGTATCCAAGTACTGCATTTCGGTCTCTTTTGTTGACCATGATGGCTACTCCGTTTCTTCTAAGGAATTCCTGCCCACAGTAGTAGATATAATGGTCATCTGAGTTAAATTCACCCATTCCAGTCCGTTTGAGTTCACTGATTCCTAGAATGTCTATGTTCACTCTTGCTGTCTCCTGTTTGACCACTTCCAATTTGCCTTGATTCATGGACCTAACATTCCAGGTTCCTATGCAATATTGCTCTTTACAGCACAGGACCTTGCTTCTATCACTAGTCACATCCACAACTGGGTATTGGTTTTGCTTTGGCTCCATCCCTTCATTCCTTCTAGAGTTACTTCTCCACTGATCTCCAGTAGCATACTGGGCACCTACCGACCTGGGGAGTTCCTCATTCAGTATCCTGTCATACTTCTCTTATTCCTAAACAGCACTTTAAAAATGGAAAAACCACTCTGTGCTCATAGGTAATGCTAAAACAGATTGTAGAGTGGATTTGTTTCACAGCCACAGTTGCTTACTCTTGGCTTTAAACATTCAGCTACTTTTTATAGCAATTTTAATATCAGAAAAAGGATCGTATTTGACTTTCATTTATTCCATTCCTAGCACTTATCATTTCTTTGTGTAGATCCAGATTTCTGTCTGGCATCGTAGTCTTTCTGCCTATAAAACGTTAGTATTTCGTGTAGCGTAGGTCTCCTGCCAGTGAACTTTCTAGTTTTTGTTTGCCTGTTGCAGTCATTTCCTCTTCATTTTTGAAATATATTTTCACAAGGTATAGAATTATGGGTTGACGGTTTTCTTTCAGGACTTCCAAGATGTTGTTTCTTTCTCTTATTTGAACACCTTCTGACAAAGTGTCTTCTGAAATTCTTATCTTTGTTCCTTTGTATTTAATGTTTCATTTTCTCCCACTGGTTTTGAGATTCTCTTTTGGTCTTTGGTTTTCAGCCTCTGACATGCCTCTGTGTGTGTGTGTGTACACGCACATGTGCACATACGTGCATATGCTTGGTTTTTATTCTCCACAGTGTTTTTGAGCTTCTTCGATCTGTGGTTTGGTATCTGTCATTACTTTTAGAAAATTCTCAATAGATATTTCTTCTGCACTATACTCTTTTTCTTCTTCTGAAATTTTGATTATTTTTGTTTCATTCTTTTTGACTCTTCTTGCTTTAGTTGTAATTTCTGTTGACCTATGTTCAAATTCACTGATTGTTTCCTTGGATGCATCAGATCTACCGAAGTATGCCTGTGGAGAACTTTTTTCATTTCTGTTACTGTGTTTAGATGTTCAAGCATTTCCTTTTGATTCTTTCTTATAGTGTCTGTGTTAAAATTATACTTTTGATCTTTCATGTTGTCCACTCTTCTTTCCATTAGGGTCTTTTAGCGCTAATTATGGTTATTTTAAATACTGTGTCTGATAGCTTCCCCATCTGTGTCAATTCTGAATCTGGTTCTATTAATGGCTGGGTCTCTTGGCAGTGTTTTCTCTTGCCTTTTGTATGCTCTATAATGTTTTGTCAAGACATGGACATCTTCTGTAGGACATTAGAGACTGAGATGGTTTTTATGCCTGTAAATGAGAATGCCTTTGTATTTCCACTAGGCCTTTAGTGTAGGGAGTTGATCGGTCTGGTTGGGAGTTGACTGGATTTGAGGTTTGTTGTGGGTGTTCAGTTCAGTTCAGTTGCTCAGTCGTGTCCGAATCTTTGCGACCCCATGAATCACAGCACTCCAGGCCTCCCTGTCCATCACCAACTCCCGGAGTTCATTCAAATTCATGTCCATCGAGTCGGTGATGCCATCCAGCCATCTCATTCTCTGTCATCCCCGTCTCCTCCTGCCCCCAATCTCTCCCAGCATGAGAGTCTTTTCCAGTGAGTCAACTTGTCACATGAGGTGGCCAAAGTATCGGAGTTTCACCTTCAGCATCAGTCCTTCCAGTGAACACTCAGGACTGATCTCCTTTAGGATGGACTGGTTGGATCTCCTTGCAGTCCAAGGGACTCTTCTCCTCAATGCCCCACAGACTTCAGCTTCCTCCAGTGACACCTTGAGTTTAGAGTTGGGGCTGGTTTGCTGCAGGGCTTGTCTCATTGTTTCAGTGTCAGCCTTAGGTCTTCCTTGTGCCCTGTGCCTCCAAGTGATGTGTGTCCATGCTCTTCCAGCTCCCCCACCAGGGTTGCATTGTTATTTGTTACTTGATGCTTGTGTCCAGGCATATCTGCCTCAGGTAAAGAAGTGCCCATATCTTGTCTCGTTCTTCAGGTGCCTGGTTCTCCTCAGATTCTGGGCTACTTTGTTCCCCTTGTGACCTCAGCTATCAATAGACTCAAGAGCGTCATGAACTTGCAGTTTATCTGTTTTATTTGTAAGCATGGGAGTGATTCTCTTTTCAGCTCTCTGCATCCAGAGCAGAATCCAAAACCCTTCATTTGATATTTTCCAGCCCTTTCTTTTTATGATATTCATGTCCCTCTGTGCTTTCTAAATCATCATTTTTATGCTTTTTACATATAAATGAGTGGTTTACAACTCTTACATGGCGAACATGAAACAAAAGACAAACTTTGGGCCCTAGTGTTTTAATTGAGATATGTTGGGATCCAAGCATGGGTACCTTTTACAAGTTCCCCAGGTTATTCTGATGTCTGTCTAGGTTGAGAACCTCAGTCTTAAGTACCATTTACAACGTTTTCTTTCACAGAGATTCTATTCCAGTATAAATGACCAAATGAAATGTTAGGCTGCAAATACATTCATCCCTATGACTTCGTGGAGTTGTTTCCCTTGTAATTGTTCCTTCAGTAGTAGTTAAGAGCCTGTGGTCTAGACTGACAGTCTCATAGCATGGGGCAGACACTGAGAATTCCTTACATTTAACTTTCCACCAACGTGAATATCCTCCTTGACAATCTATCCCTTTAGTGCTGCTTGGAGTCTTTCAGAGGCTGGAAGCTGTCTGCCATTCATAATAATAAACCCTGTTTTGAGGTACTTTCACTTGTTTGAGGTGTTTTCCTTCTACTGAATTGAAATATGTCCTTCTAATAATAATGTGTCTAATTCACAGCCTTGCAAACTGTTTTGAAAGAAATCTATTTGCATGACACAGTGCACGTGCATGTGTGCACACACACACTCATCCTTATGACAAGCATTTTATGAAACAGCACTTACTGCAAGTCTTGTGTCTTTAAATTGACCTCATGACCCCACTATGGGTTGTTTGTAGGATGAAAAATGCTTACTGAGCCCATCTTCCATTAGACAAGCTTTCAAAACTTTCATGACCACTCTTCTGGCTCTCCAAGAGTTTTCATGTGACTGGTGTAGTATTGGTTCTTTCAGCTGTGTTCAGCTTCCTCACTGCCCTGGCCACTGTCCTGCGCCAGGTGGACTTCAGTGTGTGGCGTCCTCTGCAAATGAATGGCCTAGTTCAGAGGCCAGGGCCCTGAAAGTGGTAGATCAGTTCAGAGTAGAGAAAGTCCCTTGTTTTTTCATTGATAGCACGTCTACTCCCGTGGCCCAAATTCAGTAGGATGTAAATTGAAGCCTTCTCTTAAGTAGCATTGTTTATGGCTTTTCTTTGTAGCTTTTATGTGTCCTCTTCCTTTTTTTCATATTGAACTCGGCAGTGGCCAGAGGACTGGAAAAGATCAGTCTTCATTCCAATTCCAAAGAAAGGCAATGCCAAAAAATGCTCAAACTACCTCACAATTGCACTCATCTCACACACGAGTAAAGTCACGCTCAAAATTCTCCATAGGCTTAGCAATATGTGAACCGTGAACTTCCAGATGGTCAAGCTGGTTTTAGAAAAGGCAGAGGCACCAGAGATCAAATTGCCAACATCCGCTGGATCATGGAGAAAGCAAGAGAGTTCCAGAAAAACATCTATTTCTGCTTCATTGACTATGCCAAAGCCTTTAACTGTGTGGATCACAATAAACTGTGGAAAATTCTGAAAGAGATGGGAATACCAGACCACCTGACCTGCCTCTTGAGAAACCTGTATGCAGGTCAGGAGGCAACAGTTAGAACTGTACATGGAACAACAAACTGGTTCGAAATAGGAAAAGGAGTACGTCAAGGTTGTATATTGTCACCCTGCTTGTTTAACTTATATGCAGAGTACATCATGAGGAATGCTGGGCTGGAAGAAGCACAAGCTGGAATCAAGATTGCTGGGAGAAATATCAATAACCTCAGATATGCAGATGACACCACCCTTATGGCAGAAAGTGAAGAGGAACTTAAAAGCCTCTTGATGAAAGTGGAAGAGAAGAGTGAAAAGGTTGGCTTGAAGCTCAACATTCAGAAAACAAAGATCATGGCATCTGGTCCCATCACTTCATGGGAAATAGATGGGGAAACAGTGGAAACAGTGTCAGACTTTATTTTTTTGGGCTCCAAAATCACTGCAGATGCTGATTGCAGCCATGAAATTAAAAGACGCTTACTCCTTGGAAGGAAAGTTATGACCAACCTAGATAGTATAATAAAAAGCAGAGACATGACTTTGCCAACAAAGGTCCATCTAGTCAAGGCTATGGTTTTTTCCGTGGTCATGTATGGATGTGAGAGTTGGACTGTGAAGAAAGCTGATCGCAGAAGAATTGATGCTTTTGAACTGTGGTGTTGGAGAAGACTCTTGAGAGTCCCTTGTACTGCAAGGAGATCCAACCAGTCCATTCTAAAGGAGATCAATCCTGGGTGTTCATTGGAAGGACTGATGCTAAAGCTGAAACTCCAATACTTTGGCCACCTCATGCAAACAGTTGACTCACTGGAAAAGAGTCTGATGCTGGGAGGGATTGGGGACAGCAGGAGAAGGGAACGACAGAGAATGAGATGGCTGGATGGCATCACTGACTCAATGAACATGAGTTTGAGTGAACTCCAGGAGTTGGTGATGGACAAGGAGGCCTGGCATGCTGTGATTCATCGGGTCGCAAAGAGTCGGACACGACTGAGCAACTGAACTGAACTGAAATGAACTGAACTGAACATGTTATTCTAATTAGCTACATATGAGCCTTTAATTTCCAAGAGACTGAACTCCTTAGATTTTGAGAAGAATATTTCTTTCTTTTTCTTCATAGTAAACACACAAAATTTCATTTGTTAAGTTATTCTTAGAAAACTGCGTTCCCAGTCAAGAAATTTTGGCCTTTAGCACTATTGCTTTGCTCACAATTATGCTGCCAACCTTATCTCTAACCTACCAAAGGGGCAGTGGACAAAGTGGGAATTAGATGAACTGTCCCCTTGGTACTCATGCACGAGACACTGTAGCAGGTCCTGGGTGAGACGCCCAATATGTCACAGCCTACAGCCTGACTAGGGGCACATGCCATGCAGGATGTGTGTCAGTGCGTTGTGTAAGGTTATGTTCTCTTGGAGGTCACAGGTGAAAGAAAGGTCATACTGCTGGTCAGGAAAATCTTGATTTTGACCGTGAAGGTAAGTATCAGGCATATGGAATGGAAGGTTTTTGGGGGTGGGGAGGAGGAGCCTGGTAGGCTGCAGTCCATGAGATCGCTAAGGGTCGGACACGACTGAGTGACTTCACTTTCACTTTTCACTTTCACACATTGGAGAAGGAAATGGCAACTCACTCCAGTGTTCTTGCCTGAAGAATCCCAGGGACAGGGGAGCCTCGTGGGCTTCCGTCTATGGGGTCACACAGAGTCAGACACAACTGAAGTGACTTAGCAGCAGCAGGATTAACAAGGAAAGGAACACTCTGTTAATAGTCTCCCAAGTTCTACAGCATCTTTGCTGTCTCTCAGACTGACTTAGATCTGTAGGATCTGAGAGAAACTGTAGGTAAGATACAGAGGGAAATCTAATTTACATTGTTTTTGTAAGAAGGATAGACATCAACAGAAGGTAACAGGCTAAACTCCCCTGACCGCCATCCCCAGTGTCTGAATCCTCAGGGACACCAATGCTGACAGATGTCGTGTGGAGGGGCTTCTTGTGGTGGTGAGGGTTCAGCTTGTCAGGGGCCACCTTAGGGCTGTTAGTTCAGCTCTGCCTCTCTGTGGCTTCCATCAGCTTTTGGAGCAAGCACCCATGGCCACTGACCTAATTTTTTCTACTTTCTCTCCTCAGAGGGCTCTTAAATGTTTTATTAAGAAGTGTACATTCTTAAAGTATGTCACATCTACCACATTTTGTGATCCACTGCATCTGTGAGACAGTCTTCTGAGTATTCTTGTGAAAGTGACACTATCAAAATATTGCATAAAAGCTGGATATTGCATCATTATTGTCTTATGAAAGCATTCATTTTGGGGACCATTCTACCATGGTAGGAAAATAGAAATAGAAGTACATTATGAATTTTTTTTAAAAAAGACAACGAGTGGTGGTATTTGTTCCTTAGTGAAAGATGAGGACCACAGTTCTTAAGCAACTACAGAGGTAGTTAGAACAAAGATAAGGACTGTGAGTAATCCCCTGCCATCTTGAACTATAGGATAGGTATTATGATGTGTTAATACATCATACATTTTTCCTAGAATCCAGTGCCAAGATGGTAGTTTGTCTCCTGAGAAGAACTGATCAGTCAAGCAGTAGAGACCTATATAAGTCTTTATTTCCTTTTGCCCCTTGGCAGCCAGGAAGCCCAGAGCTAAATGTAAAAATCCTCAACTATATTGATGATTTTATTTCAAATTCTAAGCACAAAGATTTCTTGTCTTAAATCAGACAAGTTATTGTTTTTAAAACAGTAATATTTATTTTTTTGTTACCACTGTGATACATGTTCTTTGTAGAAAATGTGGAAAATAACAGATTACCTCCTGCATCAGATATTTTCCCACTGCATTGTAGTTGACACTATTTTAATCATTTCATTTCTTCTAGGCATATGTGTATATATATTATTTTTTGTTTAAAAATGAAATGTCTTTCACAATATATTAAAAAAATTTTTTAAAAAGCTTAACCTTTACAAACATTTTCCATGTCTTTAACTATTTCTGCGTGACATTATTTTTAACAGCTGGTATAACAGTCCACTGAGAGGCCACATCTTGTACTTTTAGCTTGAATTTAGCCTTCTGCTCTCATAAACAACTCTTTCATGTACATTCCTGTAGCTGAATCTCTGAGCATATCCATGATTATGTCCTTAGAATAGAGTTTCAAGAAGTGACAATTGCTTAAAGGAATGTGATTTTTTTGTACATGCTAAGTCACTTCAGTCATGTCCAACTCTTTGTGACCCCATGAACTGTAGCCCACCAGGCTTCCTCTATCCATGAGATTTTCCAGGCAAGAATACCGGAGTGGGTTGCCATTTCCTTCTCCAGGGGATCTTGCCAACCCAGGGATCAAACCGGCATCTCTTATGTCTCCTGCATTGGCAGACGGATACTTTACCACTAGTGCCATAATATCCATATTTTAGACATATATTCATATATTTAGGCATGTATTTAAATGTCCAGAAAGCATGAGCTAATCGTCTAAAGTTTGAGAGTGCCTCTTCCCCAAGTTCCAAGGTAAAGATTTTTCAGAATCTTTGTCAAGAGGCAGGATTCTTTCTGGCTGTGGCCAAGTGAGGAGGTTGCACATCCTCTTCCCCAGAAAGCAACTTTAAATCTGGATGAAATGAGCAGAAACAGAATTCTCATCACTCTGGTACCCATCCATCACACCAGTCTGCCAAGCTGCCCTATCCTGTGGTGCAGAGGTGTTGTCTCAGCAGGGGAGGGCCCGCCCTTTGCCACCCAGATCAGAGGAACTTGCTGCATTTGTGGTGGGCGATGCCTGCTCCCAGTGGGTGTTTCTCCAGATCCCTTCTTCCTCTTTCAGATTACTTTGAATCTTTAAAAAATAAAAGTAATGTTCTTGTATTATAGACATTTATATTTATTACAGGAAAAGTAGAAAATAAACATAAAGAAAATCAAAAGCACCTATAAGCCCTCTTGGTGTGTATTCTGTAACAGCTTATTTCGGTGGAAGTTTCTGCAGGGACGGAAATGTTCTGTGCTGTTCAGCACAGTAGCCACTGTCCTCATGTGCTTACTGAGCACCTGATGTGGTCAGTATAAGCAAAGATCTGAATTTTCAATTTTTGTTAATCTTATGAATTTGAATTTAAATATGCACTTACGCTAGTGGCTATAGTTTAGGCTGCCTTGTTTCTATTATTCCTATAATACGGAGACGTGAATATATACATGTATAGTTTAAAAAAGCAAATATAGCAAATACATAGCAAATATACATACTTCATACTGTATTTTGAATCCTTTTCCTGGTTAAAATACATCGGAAACAATTTTAAAAGGTGACTTGTATTAAACTGAATGGATATACCATAATTGGTTTAACAAAACGTCTGTTGTGCCTTCAGGGTATTTCTAATAATTTAGTATTATAAACAACATTGCAGACAATCTTTAGAGCTAAAGATGTGACATTAATTTTGGAGGATAAATTCTTATAATTTGATTTGTTAGGTAAAATCTGATAACATTTTCCAGACCTCTCTTTCAAGAAGTTCTACTAGTGAACATTCTTAGCAGCAGTATGTGAAAGTATCTCACTATTATTACTGTAATTTTATATTGAGATAAATACATGTGCCATAAAATTTACCCTTTTAAAGTATACAGTTCAGCAATTTCTAGTATATTCACAGAGTTGTACAACTATTATCACTACCTAATTCCAGAATGTTTTCATGACTCCACGAAGACATTTCATACCATACATAAATAATCACTCCCCATTCCCTCCTTTGAGTTTCCTTGGTGGCTCAGATAGTATAGAATGCCTGCTGCTGCTGCTGCTGCTGCTAAGTCACTTCAGTCGTGTCCGACTCTGTGTGACCCCATAGACAGAAGCCCACCAGGCTCCCCCGTCCCTGGGATTCTCCAGGCAAGAACACTGGAGTGGGTTGCCATTTCCTTCTCCAATGTGTGAAAGTGAAAAGTGAAAGTGAAGTCGCTCAGTCGTGTTCGACCCTTAGCGACCCCACGGACTGCAGCCTACCAGGCTCCTCCATCCATGGGATTTTCTAGGCAATAGTACTGGAGTGGCTTGCCATTGCCTTCTCCGATAGAATGCCTACAATTTGGGAAAACCAGGTTTAGTTCCTGGGTTGGGAAGATCCCCTGGAGGAGGGCATGGCAACCCACTCCAGTAATCTTGCCTGGAGAATTCCATGAACAGTGAAGCCTGGCAGACTACAGTCCATGGGGTCACAGAGAGTCAGAAACCACTGACAGACTAACATTTTCACTTTTCCCTCCTTCCCTCATCCCCTGGCAATGGATTTGCATATTCTGGACATTTCATATTAATGGAATTATTCAATATACAGCCTTTTGAGTCTAGCTTTCTTAACATAATGTCTTCAAGATTTAAGGTTCCTAAAGCAGTACTTCATTCCTTTTTATGTTTGAAAAATATTCTGTTGCATGGATATACCATATTCTCTGTATCCGTTCATCTTGATGGAGATTTGTTTTCATTTTTTTACTGTTATGAATAACGCTTCTGTGAACATCCATGTAAAATTTTTATGTAGACCTTGTGTTTTCATGTCTGTTGGATATATACCTAGGAGTAGAATTGCTGGATCATGAGGAAAGTCTGTGTTTGACTCTTTGAGGAACTGCCAAACTGTATCCAAAGCAGCTGTGCCATTTTATGTTCCCACCAGCAATGTGTGAATGTTCCAATTTCTTCACATCTTTCACAACATGTTTTATTGTCCATCTTTTTGCTTATAGGCATCTTAGTGGTATGAAGTAGTATCTCTTCAGGGTTTCAATTTGCATTTTTCTACTTATTAATGATGTTGGGTATCTTTCATGTGCTTATTGGCCATTTAATATCATTTTTGGAGAAATGTTTATTAAAATACTTTGCCAATTATTATTTCGGTTATTTGTCTTTTTATTTTAGAGTTGTAAGTATTCTTTATATATTCTGGATATACCCTGTCAGATATATGATTTACCAATATTCTTTCTCATTCTGTAGGTTATCTTTTCATTTCCTTGTAATATATGAAACACCAAAGTTTTAATTTTTATAACATCCTGTTATATATCTGTATTTTTTAGGTTCAGTTGTGCTTTTGTTGTCATATCTAAAAAACCAGTGACTAATCCAAAGTCCCAGAGGTTTACTTCAAAGGTTTTATAATTGTAACTCTTATATTTAGATATTTGATCTATTTTGAGTTAATTTTTGTGTATGATGTGAGTTAGTGACCCAAATTTATTCTTTAACACGTTGCAAACTCCAGTGTTCTTGCCTGGAGAATCCCAGGGACAGGGGAGCCTGGTGGGCTGCCGTCTATGGGGTCACGCAGAGTCGGACACGACTGAAGTGACTTAGCAGCAGCAGCAGCAGCAGTCCCAGCACTATTTGTTAACAAGACTATTCTTTCCCCCATTAATTGTCATAGCACCTTGTCAAAAATCAATTGACTATAAACATATACAATTACTTTTGTGCTCTGAATTCTAGTCTATTGATTTATATATCTGTCCTTATTCCACTACCACACAATCTTGAATGTTTTTGTAGTAATTTTGAATTCTGAAAGTATAAATCTTCTTTGTTCTTTTTTTTGGTTATTTTATTTCCCTTATATTGCCATATAAATTTTAGGATTAGTTTGTTAATTTTTGCAATAAATCCAGTATGGATTTCGATAGGGATTACATTGAATCTGGAGATCAATTTGAGGATTAATTCATTTCAATAGTACTGTCTTCCAGTCATGAACATAGAATGTTATTCCAGTTATTTAGGTCTTCTTTAATTTCTTTCATGATGTTATTAATTTTCAGTGTTTAAGTACTGCACTTCTTTTGGTAAATTTATTACTGAGCTTTTATTCCTTCTGCTGCAGTGTAAATTAAACTGTCCCAAATTTATTTTTGGATTTTCTATTGATAGTGCATAGAAATACAATTGATTCTTGTGTTTTGATTGTGTATCCTGAAATCTTGAAGTTTTTCTCATTGATTGGCTCTAATGTTTTTTAGTTAGTCTTTAGAATTTCTGATATACAAGATCATCTAAAATGGCGATAGTTTAATTTCTTTTCAACATAGATTCCTTTGTTCTTCTTGCCTCATTACCTTGGCTAGAAGTGATAGTACAATGTTGATTAGAAGTGATGAGAGCAGATTCTGTGTCTTGCTCCTGTCTAATGTTCCTGGTTAGCGAGATGGCCAATATTAGTTATGCTATTATTTGATGACTGTTTTTATACTCTAAGAATCTGAGTGATGAGGGGAAGTTGCTGCTTGGTTCCTCCAAGGGAAGGAGGAATAATAAAAAATCAAATTAAAAAAAAATCACACATTAAAAATTCCATTTGTCCTATGCATTGGGAGACTTGGCATAGTAGTTACCAGAAAAGAAGTATTTTAATTGAGGAATCTATTCATGTAACATCTAGGTGCCAAGAAGTTTGATTAACACCTAGTATGTATGTGTTTGTTATTTTAAAATAAAATTTAAATTGTCCCTACTAAATTAAATTTTTCACCCTATATTACTACATTTTTTATTTCCCACTGTATACTTCAGGTACCGTGTAGGATCACAGAGATAAATTAAACACAGGCCCTCCCCTTAGGGTGCTTGGGGAGAAATCTTTTGGGGAAGACAGACAGGAAATAGGAAGTTTAGTATATTAGCAAGTGGTTCCCATCAAAGGGAAATCTGTCAGAAGATGTGGGCTCACCATTAGAGTTTTGGATCTCAGTTTGGATCTCATTCACTTTCTACCCCATAGAAATCAAAAAAATTTTCTAACTAAAGGCTTGTAAGTCCTTTTATCCGACCACACATTTTTCAGTAGGAGGAACCTCTTACCTTATTCAACAATTCTGTTGTCTCTTATTAGCAACTCTTCTTTTCATCTTTCTCTCAAATGTTTTATCGCACACACACACACAGACAACACACACAGACATACACATGCACAATATTTTCCCTAGAGAGGCAATCCATGTTCAGTCTGCTTCCTGGCTCCATTTGTTGTGTCTGGCTGGGGTAATATAACACCAGCCCCCATGTTCATCTTCAGGGTGACTTGTAGGATTCCTGCTTCACTTTGCCCTCGAAGACTATTCAGCATTGTCCTTCTGATAGGTGTTGATGACGTGGAATTGACAAGGACAGGGACATTATCTGACCCCAAATCTGAGTGACCCAGAGGCTGTGGGAGGTTTCCTCTTCTGTTTAATTGTACATTCAACATTTTTTGTAAAGAGCATACT